>NW_027362773.1:175763495-176056233 GCF_046119375.1 Phyllobates terribilis
ATATACCCCGAGAGTGAGGTCACTATATATATATATATATATATATCTATATATATATATATATATATATATACCCCGAGAGTGACATCACTATATATATATATATATATATATATATATAGATATATATATACCCCGAGAGTGACGTCACTATATACATATATATATACCCCGAGAGTGACGTCACTATATATATATATATATATACCCCGAGAGTGACGTCACTATATACATATATATATACCCCGAGAGTGACGTCACTATATATATATATATATATACCCCGAGAGTGACGTCACTATATATATATATATATATATATATATATATATATATACCCCGAGAGTGACGTCACTATATATATATATATATATACCCCGAGAGTGACGTCACTATATATATATATATACCCCGATAGTGACGTCACTATATATATATATATATACCCCGAGAGTGACGTCACTATATATATATATATATATATATACCCCGAGAGTGACGTCACTATATACATATATATATACCCCGAGAGTGACGTCACTATATACATATATATATATATATATATATATATATACAGTACAGACCAAAAGTTTGGACACATCCTCTCATTTAAAGATTCTTCTGTATTTTCATGACTATGAAGATTGTACATTCACACTGAAGGCATCAAAACTATGAATTACCACATGTGGAATTATATACTTAACAAAAAAGTGTGAAACCACTGAAAATATGTCTTATATTCTAGGTTCTTCCCAGTAGCCACCTTTTGCTTTGATGACTGCTTTGCACACTCTTGGCGTTCTCTTGATGAGCTTCAAGAGGTAGTGCGGGTACTTCCGCTGCGAGCAGCCGGGAGATGACCGGCTAGAGCCGGTCATCTCCCGGCTGCATCACCGCTGACCTCCATGCGGCTGCCATCGGGAGATCAGCGGCTATGGCCGCTGATCTCCCAATGGCAAGTGTGAAGGGAGGACCGGGGAGCGGCGCCGCCTAGGCCGCCGGTCGGGATACTTCTGCTGCGAGCAGCCGGGAGATGACTGGCTATCGCCGGTCATCTCCCGGCTGCATCGCCGCTGACCTCCGTGCGTAAGATGAGCCGCCATCTTGTTCTGAAATCCCACGTCGCTGATTGGCCGCGGCCGGACCAATCAGCGACGTGGGATTTCCTGGACGGACAGACAGAAGGGATAACCCGATTATATAGTAGATATATATATATATGTTACGGTTCCGGGTGGTGGAACCTCTGTGCTGCGGTGCAAGGAGGGACCCAGAGGGGCGTAACTAGGTATCAACTCGGAGCGACCAAGGTCGCACGGTGGCTCAATCGACTCCGTGACCAGGGAAGGACCGAGCAGAGGGACCAGGTGCTACTCTGGGGACCGACCTTGTATGAGAGCAGGTGACTCCCACGGGTCAGAAGGCAGGAACTGACCGGTACAGCAGATGATCACGGCAGGCAGACTTGACGGGTGATCCGGGCAGACGGACTGGCAGGCACGGCAGGTAACAGGCAGGAGCCTATAGGTAGGCTGTCAGGCAGGCACGGCAGGTAACAGGCAGGAGCCTATAGGTAGGCTGTCAGGCAGGCACGGCTGGTGTCGGGCAGGAGCCTCTAGGTAGGCTGTCAGGTGGTCACAGCAAGTGACGGGCAGGAGACTCTGAGTAGGCTGTCAGGTGGTCACGGCAAGTGACGGGCAGGAGCCTCTAGGTAGGCTGTCAGGTGGTCACGGCAAGTGACAGGCAGGATAAGCAGACTGGCCAAGCCCATAGACAGACTAGCGGACTGGGCTGTAAGTAGACTGTCAGGCTGGACTGGTAATCAGGCTGGCGGACTGGACTGATAGTCAGACGGACTGGACTGGTAGTCAGACAGGCAGCAGGACCTGTGGGCTGAAGCAGAGTAAAGCATACAGAGCAACAAACTTGCACGGGCACCTCCATTTTGGAGGTGCCTTTTAAATAAGAGGTCCTTCGGCCATTGGCCGGGGACTCCTTAGGACGGCGCGCGCGGCCCCTTTAAGAGAGAGGGAGCGCGCGCGCCCTATGCACAGTGCCCGGGGAGCTGTGCGTGCCGGCAGCAAGAGAGGCGGGAGCACCGGAGGACGCCGGGCAGGGAGCGTGGCGGTGAGTGGAACGGCGTCTCTGCCTGTCAGGGGGCAGAGACGCCGATACTACAGTACCCCCCCCCCCTTTATGCCCCCTCTTTTTCAGGACAGCAAAAAATTTTTTAAGGAGAAGCGGGACATGGATGTTCTCCCTGGGTTCCCAAGTTCTCTCCTCTGGGCCAAACCCCTTCCAATCCACCAGAAAAAAGGCTTTTTCCTCTTACCCTCTTGGTGGCCAAAATGTTCTCTACCTCATAGACGTCCTCAGCAGAGACCGGAGCTGGAAAGGTACCTGGATTGTCGGAAAAAGAATTAAGCACAACTGGTTTGAGGAGAGATACGTGGAAGGAGTTGGGGATCCGTAAGGTGGCCGGGAGTTTTAACTTGTAGGCCACTGGGTTGATTTGCTTGAGAACTTCAAACGGACCGATGAACCGAGGACCCAACTTGTAGGAGGGTATTTTGAGACGAACATGTTTGGAGGAGAGCCAAACCTTGTCTCCCGGACGGAATTGAGGTGGATCCAGACGTCTCTTATCAGCATGCTTCTTGATCCGCTTGGAGGATTGAAGAATTGCGGATCTAGTGTCCTCCCAAATAGTGAAAAATTTGCTGACCAGAGACTCCGCGGCCGGGTTGTCCACCGAAGCGGAGACTGGAAACGGAATCCGGGGATGTTGACCGTAGACCACAAAAAACGGGGACTTGGAAGAAGATTCGGCCTCATGGTTGTTGTAGGAGAACTCGGCCCACGGTAGGAGCTCCAGCCAATTGGTATGGTGAGCGTTGACAAAGTGCCGGAGGTAGCTGGTAAAGATCTGGTTGATGCGCTCCACTTGGCCATTGGACTGCGGATGGTAAGCGGAAGAGAAATCCAGGGTGACATCCAGAAGCTTACACGTAGCTCTCCAGAAGCGCGAAGTGAACTGGACCCCTCGATCTGACACAATGTGTAGGGGTAGGCCATGGAGACGGAAGATGTGATGTGTAAGGCAGCGCTAGTCATCATACTGGGGGATACTCGTTGCACCTGGTCAATTAAAGCACACCAGCCACGTATTCCAGTATTTCACAATCCAGCAGTTTATTACACTTCATAACTGCTTATAACCGAGTCCAACTCAATAGCTCGCCGACATATTACACATATAATGTCCAGGAGCCTTTCAAGTGGCAGACAGACCCACTTGGCTCCAGTTACAGCCTTTAGCAAAGTCACTTATATCAACGTCCATATAATGCAGTGTTTTACCTTTGCCGGGTTTTAGCTGCTTCAGACTTGTTCTGCCACAGCTGTGGCTTTACGGCTTCCCAGATAGGGGTCTCCAGCCCTCGTACCTTCAAAGGCTACTGGTATGTTTTCACACCTAACATCCAGCCTCTGCCTTCCAGGACTCTTGCCTTCCAAGCCTCTTGCCCTCCAAGGCTACTGGAATCGCTTACAC
Source organism: Phyllobates terribilis (assembly GCF_046119375.1). Taxonomy (NCBI): domain Eukaryota; kingdom Metazoa; phylum Chordata; class Amphibia; order Anura; family Dendrobatidae; genus Phyllobates; species Phyllobates terribilis. The sequence continues at coordinate 175,767,055 of NW_027362773.1, forward strand.
ATAAGGATCCAGCCTCTGCCTTTCAGGCTTCACCAGGCTTCACTAGGCCTCACACTATAACGGTGTCCCACACGGGAAGAGGCCTCACGCCTTTCACTCACCCCGTCTCAAAAACTACCAGGGTTTATATATCCTCCAGAGCACACACAGGACCTGTGCTGATGTCACAGTCATGTAATCAGACCTTCTGTGTGCACAGGACCTGTGCTGATGTCACAGTCATGTGACCAGTCACCTGAGGGGGAGGTACATGGCCAGCCAAAACACACCCTGGACCATTACAGTAATGCCGCAAGCCGCTGCATTACATACCCCCCCCCTCTGTTCAAACTTGTTGGGTTGAACACATAATATACACAATCACATTATAACCCACAGTTCACACGGAGACCTTGTACTTGACAATTGCACTGCTCAGCCCCTGGAACATTAGTCATCGACATTAACCCATTCCTCATTGTCACCGACTTCGTCACGTCACATTTCTGGGTCACAACCTTGTCAGACCTCCCCCACTCCCAGCGGTCAGTCGTAACCTTGTCAGACCTCCCCCGCTCCCAGCGGTCAGTCGTAACCTTGTCAGACCTCCCCCGCTCCCAGCGGTCAATACAGCAGTGTAACTGACATGCCCTTATATCTAAGGTCCGGTTCGACTCCGTACTGTCCCGTACTCTATTGGGTCGTTTGTATGGGCCACTTAGACCTGAGTTACTGGAGGTCTCACTACCTCTAAACCCACGCCCACTACTTTCAGGACATCTTGAAAGGTCCCTAACATCAGCTGTAGCTGTTCTGTTATTTAGGGGGCCCTTTCTTTGTCTGGTCTCACAATTTCTAGACGGCTGCCATCTTCTGCTGCTCAGACGATGCTGTCTTTCCACTCGCAGTCTAGCGAGATTCAACTGTTCTACCTCTCGCAGGTAGGTCACTCGGTACTCCATCAGCATGCGCACATATTCCAGGCTTTCTTCCGTTCCGACAGCGGAGAATGACACCATGCCGTCTTCATCTGGTATCCAGTCCTGACGATCACGTGGACTGCTTACTTTCATCACACCAGACTTCTTTACCATCATTTGCATGGATCGGCCATTTCTCCCAATGAGCTTTCTTACCAGTGCCTGAGGCACCCGGATGACCTCTTCATGCAGACTTTGAGCTTTTCTCATAAGCTCCAGTTGTCTAACGGCTTGTTCCGTCTTCAACCGGAGAAACCGCTTCGTGCGAATACATCTCCAGTGCATGTCACTTAGGATCGCCACCCTCTTCACTGTGACTTCGGTAGTGGACAGGACCACCAGCTGTTTAGCTTCTGAGGTCAAGTACACCTTACAGGCTCCCACGGCCTTCTTAAACTCTTCATGCACAGACTCACTGGTGCATTCTTCTCTCAAATCCTCGGGTACATCTCTGAGGCATTTGTACCGAGAGTTTCTGTCTCACCAGTGGTCTCCAAACCACCATCTGGCTCAGGATTCAGGGACAACTGACTTTCAGCTTCTTCACCCTGTATGCTTCCCCTGAGCTGACTCACAGCTACCAATTCAAGAATTTTCGTCTTGACCACTTCCATTTCATATTTATCTTCTGTTAACACTCTCTTAACTCTCCTCAGGTCCACCTTCTCATGGTATAAGGGAGTGAGTGCAACTTGTCGGCCCTTCTCCTTCTCCAAGGAGGCCTCGTTCGCTGAGTGATACTTTGCTAGGTGACCTTTGAGCTCGACAACTCTTTCCTCTAGCTCAGCTACTCACCTCTCAGCAGCCCATCTCTGAAGCTCCTCCTGCTTCAACTGCTCCTTTAACAGTAGAGTTCTCTCAGACCTCTCTGTATCCAATACGCCCACTCGGCTCTCAACAGCCAGTCTCTCTAGCTTCTCTTGCTTCAAATGGGCTTGTAGCGTCTCCTTGAGCTGCTTGATCTCGGCTCTCACATCCACCGAATCGTCCGAGCTCGCATTATTCGAGTAGGTATTTGTTTCATACCTCCCATCTCCAGTGGCCAACTCCTGGCCCTGGTCTGTGGCTTCTCCGATAGACTCCTCCATATTTTTCCGCTCAGCTTCCATCTTGCTGATTCTTTCCTTAAGGCACGTCTCTACCCTCTGGAGATCATCACAGAACGTCTGCAGCTCCTTCACCTTAGCTTCCAGACCTAGAGTCTTTCTGCGGAGATCATAATTTTCATCACGGGTGTCCTGCAGAGTGGTCTCAACCGCTTGGCGCATGTGCTCTGCATCCGCCTTATCATCCTCTAGTTTTTCTTTAACCCTGAGGAGATCCTCATAGTCTCTCTTAATTTGTTGCAGTTCCCCACTGCGTTCACCATATTCCTTCTTGGAGTCACACAGCTCCCAGTTGAACTGTTCGTGAAGTCGTTCTAGGTTTTGTTCACACCCAGAAACTTCATCCTGCAGCGCCTCCTTCTCAAGCTTCAACTGCAAAACCTCCTCCTTGGTTTTGCGGCGGTCCTCCTTAATTTCCTGGAACATTTCCTTCCATTGGTTAATTTCCTCGTTGCTTCCCTCCAGGTCTCGCTGTAAGTTCCTCACAACCTGGTATATTTTCTGCTGTTCAGACTCCAGGCTCCGCTGGTCTCAGGACACGTCCTCCAGGTTTTCCCATAGTTGCTGCACGTCACTCTGATACTGCTGCCTGATAGGCTCCAGCTCTTGGGCATGACTGGCCGCCTCCTCTTTCAGGGCTGTCAGATCCTGATCCTTCTGTCTCAGTACTGTACCGGAGGTTGCTACTGGCAACGTCACCTCCTCTTCTGCCTCTAAAGGAGGATCCACACTCGGAATAAAGGCACACAGTACTACATTTTCTTTATTTTCACTTTCAGTAAAGACTACAGGAGCAACCTTTTTGTGGCCCTTGCGCCGTCGACGACGAGAGGGGGACTTTCTCTCCTCGTCTAGCTCCTCCTGACTGAACTTTCCTTCTACTTTCATAGTGTCACCGTCAGCTACGGGGTCTGTGTCACTCTCCATGGTTTTGTGGACTAACAGGTCACCTCCCACTTTGACGTCAACCCCTTCTACTGGAGCTACCCCGTTATCAACAGTCAAATTGTCGTTTTTAGGCGGTACCAACCCACAACCAGTAACAAATTTTGGTTTTCTATACTCCATGCTCTTTTTAAAATCCGCCCCTTTTGAGACTCCACCTTCTTTTGGACATTCATACCTGTAGGGGGATTTTTACAAAAAAAAATCAACAATAGTCTTAGGACCCAGTTCACAACATCTCTTACCACCTCCCCGGGCATTCTGGGGCAATACTGGCGCCCCCGGAGACTTCACAGAATGGTTCACTGCCACCATTCTATACGGTGCCCACAGCTCCTGCCGTTCCTGCGGTTTTAACAGGCACTTTAATCGCTCAATAGCTTCATTTTCTTTTGCTGCTCCGTTCACAGCCATCGCGGTACACTATTCACACTAGAACTTCACACCGCTCTCCCCGGAAAATTTTAATGGCCCCGCCGAGCCACAGCAAACCAGGTTTGAGTGCGAGGACAATTTTTGTAACCCCGCCGAGCCCCAGCAAACCAGGTTTGAGTGCAAGGACAATTTTCGTAACCCCGCCGAGTTACAGCAAACCAGGTTTGAGTGTGAGGACAATTTTCGGAACCCCGCCGAGTTACAGCCAGATGCTTTAATTTTCGTGACCCCGCCGAGCCACAGCAAGAAGCTTGTATCCACACTCGTCGTCCTATGCCGTTACCCCTAGCAACCAGGCTGCAGTTGCCCCTAGCAACCAGGCTGTAGTTACCCACATACTCTAACCACATGTAAGGCAGCGCTAGTCATCATGCTGGGGAACACTCACTGCACCTAGTCAATTAAAGAACACCAGCCACGTTGTCCAGTATTTCACAATCCGGCAGTTTAATACTCTTCATAACTGCTTATAACCGAGTCCAACTCAATGGCTCGCCAACATTTACACATATAATGTCCAGGAGCCTTTCAAGTGGCAGACAGGCCCACTTGGCTCCAGTTACAGCCTTCAGCAAAGTCACTTATATCAACGTCCATATAACGCAGTGTTTTACCTTTGCCGGATTTTAGCTGCTTCAGACTTGTTCTGCCACAGCTGTGGCTTTACGGCTTCCCAGATGGGGGTCTCCAGTCCTCGTACCTTCAAAGGCTACTGGTATGTTTTCACACCTAACATCCAGCCTCTGCCTTCCAGGACTCTTGCCTTCCAAGCCTCTGCCCTCCAAGACTACTGGGATCGCTTACACAAGGATCCAGCCTCTGCCTTTCAGGCTTCACCAGGCTTCACTAGGCCTCACTAGGCCTCACACTATAACGGTGTCCCACACGGGAACAGGCCTCACGCCTTTCACTCACCCCATCTCAAAAACTACCAGGGTTTATATATCTTCCAGTGCACACGCAGGACCTGTGCTGATGTCACAGTCATGTGATCAGACCTTCTGTGTGCACAGGACCTGTGCTGATGTCACAGTCATGTGACCAGTCACCTGGGGGAGGTACATGGTCAGCCAAAACACACCCTGGACCATTACAGTAATGCCGCAAGCCACTGCATTACAGATGGATGAAGTCCTTAGCCAGCACAGATGCAGACGGGAGACCAGGCACAGAGATAAAGTGAGCCATTTTAGAAAAGCGGTCGGCGACCACCCAAATGACCGTACAACCGGCAGAAACAGGGAGATCCATAATAAAGTCCATAGCAATGTGTAGCCACGGGGCAGCAGGTACGGGAAGAGGCAGGAGACGGCCGGCGGGAAGATGTCTGGGAACCTTGTTGCGGGCACATGATGAACAGGCCGTGACGTAGTCTACCACATCCTGGCGCAGGGTAGGCCACCAGTAATGCCGGGTAATGAGCAGGAAGGTCTTCTTCTGGCCAGCATGGCCGGCTAATTTGGATGAATGACCCCAGTGAAGAACCTTCTTACAATCCGGAACCGCTACAAACGTCTTACCGGGTGGGAGACGAGACAGATCCAAGGGGGCCACATTCATCACTCTGGAGGGATCCATGATATGCATAGGCTCCTCCTCTTCATCGGAAGACAGAAAGGATCGGGACAAGGCGTCTGCTTTAACGTTCTTGTCTGCCGGGCGGTAATGTAGGGTAAAGTTAAAGCGGGCGAAGAACAAAGACTACCGGGCCTGACGCGGATTGAGTCTTTGGGCGTTCTGAAGATACGCCAAGTTTTTGTGGTCAGTATAGATGACCACCGGGTGCAGAGTCCCCTCGAGCAGGTAACGCCACTCCTCCAGCGCCAATTTGATGTCTAGCAGTTCTCGGTCTCCTATGGAGTAGTTGCGCTCAGACGAGGAGAAGAGCTTGGAGAAGAAGCCGCAGGTTACCATTCTCCCGGATGGAGATTTCTGGGTGAGCACCGCTCCGGAAGAGGAAGCATCAACCTCCAGAAAGAACTGTTTGTTGTTATCCGGACGGTGCAGCACAGGGGCAGAAGGGAAGGCTTGCTTTAAGGAGAGGAAGGCCTCCTCCGCTTCGGACGGCCATTCCTTAGGATTTGCTCCCTTACGGGTGAGCGCAGAGGTAACCACTAAACTATGGAGGGCACCATCCAAATCAAAAAGGGGATCAACATGCTGCACACCACATAAATACACGTGAAAAAAAGAAAAGAGGTGTGCTATGAAGCAGTGATCACCCAACAATACTTCAATAACTTATCATACGCTATAATAAGTTACAATAAATTTTATTCATTACAGATATAAATACATACAATCAACGTCAAAAAACCCAAATAGTTAAAACACAAGTAAAATCAATATAGTGGGGTTACCCACTAATTTGAAGCCCACCTGCTCCAAAAAACATCCCTAGTTACAACAGAACAAGCAGTACCATAATACAAGTGCCAGTATTATCCCTGGTGATCAATATCGTACACATGCATATTAGCTATGACTGCCTGACATTAGTATTCAAGGAGGTGTACTATGGTCCAGACAGATGAAGAGTGAAGTATGTACCTACTACAGCAGAGTATATATTGAAAAATACAAAAAGTCCCAAGCATAAATGAAGCCCATATAGAATATCTGAGCTGACAAATACTATATACTCACAAACCACAAAAAATACTATTCAGGGTATAAATAAATACAAAACCCTTTCATGCTGTAAGTATCCCTCTTGCACACAATAGCGCTAAGATCAATCACCTCCCTGAGCACAAAATCCTATGCTGGGATGATGCAGGCGGGCATTCAGTGCCCAACGCGTGTCGTCACTACACGTGGTTTCATCAGGGGTCTCTGAGCGCAGAGATGGGAGCAGTAAGGGAAGAGAAATGTGGGATGAAGAGACGGTAATAGTTGGCGAAGCCCAGGAATCGCTGAATCGCCTTCAAACCCTCCGGACGGGGCCACTTTAAGACGGCAGAGACCTTCTTGGGGTCCATTCGTAGACCAGTCTTAGAGATAATATAGCCCAGGAACGGAAGAGAGGACTGCTCGAAGAGGCACTTCTCAAATTTAGCATATAGGTGATTCTGCCTGAGCCTAAGCAGGACCTGACGAACATCTCTCCGATGTGAGGGAAGATCCGGAGAGAAGACCAAGATGTCGTCCAGGTATACCACCACGCAAGAGTATAAGAGGTCACGGAAGATGTCATTCACTAATTCTTGGAAGACGGCGGGAGCATTACAGAGACCGAAGGGCATCACACAGTATTCATAGTGACCGTCCCGGGTATTGAATGCCGTCTTCCACTCGTCTCCTTGACGGATCCGGACCAGGTTATACGCCCCACGAAGATCGAGCTTTGTGAAGACCTTCGCGCCTTTAAGGCGGTCGAACAGCTCAGAGATGAGCGGCAGGGGGTATTTGATTTTGACAGTGATTTGGTTGAGTCCTCTATAATCGATACATGGACATAGTGAGCCATCTTTCTTTTTAACGAAGAAGAATCCGGCTCCTGCCGGGGAGGAAGATTTCCGGATGAATCCCCTAGCCAGATTTTCTTCAATGTACTCCGACATGGCCCGGGTTTCAGCCAACGACAACAGGTAGATACGCCCCCGGGGTGGAGTGGCACCGGGTATCAGGTCAATCGGGCAATCATATGGCCTATGGGGTGGCAGAGTCTCTGCCTCCTTCTTGTCGAAGACATCAGCATAGGACCAGTAGGGTGCCGGTAGACCGGGTAAGTTAGTCGGAGTCGAAGGGGGTTGAGCCAGGCAAACCGGAATCAGACAGGTCTCATGGTAATCCTGCCCCCATGGCGAGATTTGACCATCTTGGTCTGGTTGATCTGCATAGGTTCGGCGAGCGTGCCCGGGGAGTTGCTGATTGGGAAGCTGGTTTCTGGAAAACAGGAGCAAGACGAGGAAATCTTCTCTCCCGGGTAGTCTCCTTAGCACGTTCTAGGAAACGGATGTCAATCCGGGTTGCTAGTGACACCAGGTCATCCAGGGTGGTAGGAATGTCCCGGCCGGCTAACTCGTCCTTAATCCGACCGGAAAGGCCCTCCCAGAAGGTGGACACCAGGGCCTCGTTGTCCCAGGCAAGCTCAGAAACGAGGGTACGGAACCGTATGGCATACTGGCCCACGGTGAGACTCCCTTGGCGGAGACGGAGCAATGAGGAGGCAGTAGAAATCCTTCGACCGGGTTCATCGAAGACCCTCTGGAAGGCAGTGAGGAAAGCCAGAAGATCGGACACCAGGGAATCCCCTCTCTCCCACAGAGGGTTAAGCCATGCCAATGCTTCCCCGGTGAGGTGAGACATGATGAACGCCACCTTGGCCCGGTCAGAGGGAAACTGATGTGGCAGAAGTTCAAAGTGCAGTGTGCACTGGTTCAGAAAGCCCCGACATAAGACGGGGTCACCTCCAAAACGAGGAGGCGCAGAAAGCCGGGGTCCAAAGCTGGATGCCATGGTTTTGGTAGGTAGCGGCGCTGCCTGAGCGGGTGTCGCTCGACTTGAGGCGGACACAGGTGGGACAGGCAGCGTGTCCAGGCGAGTGTTGACAGACCGCCGGTAGGTCAGGATGGTTTCCTGTTGGGATCTCTGACGAGAAACCTCCTGGTACAGGTCAGCAAGTGAAGGAGCCTGGGGGCCACCTGGTTCCATGGCCCATGCAAACTGTTACAGTTCCGGGTGGTGGAACCTCTGTGCTGCGGTGCAAGGAGGGACCAGAGGGGCGTAACTAGATATCAACTCGGACCGACCAAGGCCGTACGGCGGCTCAATCGACTCCGTGACCAGGGAAGGACTGAGCAGAGGGACCAGGTGCTAATCTGGGGACCAATCTTGTATGAGAGCAGGTGACTCCCACGGGTCAGAAGGCAGGGACTGACCGGTACAGCAGATGAGCACGGCAGGCAGGCTTGACGGGTGATCCGGGCAGACGGACTGGCAGGCACGGCAGGTAACAGGCAGGAGCCTATAGGAAGGCTGTCAGGCAGGCACGGTTGGTGACGGGCAGGAGCCTCTAGATAGGTTGTCAGGTGGTCATGGCAAGTGACGGGCAGGAGCCTCTAGGTAGGCTGTCAGGTGGTCACGGCAAGTGACGGGCAGGAGCCTCTAGGTAGGCTGTCAGGTGGTCACGGCAAGTGACAGGCAGGATAAGCGGACTGGCCAAGCCCATAGACAGACTAGCGGACTGGGCTGTAAGCAGACTGCTGGGCTGGACTGGTAATCAGGCTGGCGGACTGGACTGATAGTCAGACGGACTAGACTGGTAGTCAGACAGGCAGCAGGACCTGTGGGCTGAAGCAGAGTAAAGCATACAGAGCAACAAACATGTATGGGCACCTCCATTTTGGAGGAGGTGCCATTTAAATAAGAGGTCCTCCGGCTATTGGCCGGGGACTCCTTAGGATGGCGCGCGCGGCCCCTTTAAGAGAGAAGGAGTGCGCGCCCTAAGCACAGTGCCCGGGGAGCTGCGCGTGCCGGCAGCAAGAGAGGCGGGAGCGCCGGAGGACGCCGGGCAGGGAGCGTGGCGGTGAGTGGAACGGCGTCTCTGCCTGTCAGGGGGCAGAGACGCCGATACTACAATATATAGTGACGTCACTCACTCACTAATAAAGTATTGCCACACTGTTTTACCCTCACCCTGTGTTGTCTGAGTAGTGTTACGCCCACGGAAGACCCTGGATCTTCACAACAACTTTCCACAATGAGATCCTCTGCTGTGTTGTCAGCTGTTTATGGACCAGAAAATGTCAGGAAAATCCTCCTAGAGCAGCGACACCTTCGCTGTAAATGATAGTGGCAGAGCGCTGACTACTGTGCAACATGGGGGAATGTGATCGGCTGATTCTGAGCACAACCACAGCCCCGATAATAGCCGGGTGTTCACACTTATGCAACCATATTGTTTTAGTTATTTAATTTTCTTTTTCCAACCGCAACATTTTCAGTTTATTTTTCAGTTGACCTGCACAGATTATGGGCGACAATAAAGGGGAAAAAGTTTTGAAATGATTCTTCTTGGTAGGATTTTTCAAGGAGTGTGTAGACTTTTTGTATACAGTGGGTATAAAAGGTCTACCTCACAATGTGTGTGACATTGAGAAGATATACTGTTGATAACATGAGGAGATATATATGGAACACTGTAACGAATCCTCAACGGTGTACGCAGAATTGGGACAGGGCTGGATTTCGGTCTTTGGTGGTCTCTAAACAGATTCCCATTCACTGACAGTATGAAGATGTCATAAAAATTGTGAAGAAGCAAGAAAAAAGTGAAAGATGTAATTACTGTGGAGCTCATTGTGGAGACCCTTGCTACTGGAGCCCTGGGGGAGAGGTGATCATTTTCCTGGAACACAGGGGTCTTTATGCCTTGCACTGTTTCCTGCAGATGTTTAACCTTTGACACCTGATAGGACCCCATCAATGCCCCCGCCTGCTCTCCTATGAGCAGGTGCATGCAGCTTCAGGTGGTGCACCATCTCTCCTGCTCTGAATCTGCTCAGCGGCGCAATGATGCCCCCTGTAAACGTGGGCTGTGATTTACTGCGCGTATGCTTGTGAGGGGCTTCTGATCCTGCTTACAGCTCAGGGACCCGATGATAAGCGCCATCGCAGGCACAGGACTTTCCTGCTGATCTCTGTTTTATTTTGCCTCCCATTGACATTAATAGGAAACCAACCCAAGCTGCTTGTTACAGGTCCGGATGGTGGAACCACTGTGCCGTGGTAAAAGGAGGGACCAGAGGGGCGTAATTAAGTGCCTACCCGGACCGACCCTGGCCACACGGCAGCTTAGTCGACTCCGTGAACCAGGGGGGGACCGGGAAGGTGGACCAGGTGCCACTCTGGGACCGACCCCGTGTGAGAGCAGGTGACTGCCACGGGACTGACAGCCGAAGCAGACAGGCACGGCAGATGGGCTGGCGGATGAGCTCGGCTGGTAGACAGGCTGGCGGGCACGGCTGGAACCTGAGGGCTGGAGCAAATGTTAGAACACAAACTTTGCACAGGCTCCTCCATTTTGGAGGAAGTGCCTTCAATAACAGAAGTCCTCCGGCCATTGGCCGGGGACATTTTAGGACGGCGCACGCGGCCCCTTTAAGAGGTAGGGAGAGTGCGCGCCCTACGTACAGTGCCTGGGGATCTACGCGCGTTGCATGCACCCCAGGCAGACGTGTTGAGGGAGCCGGAAGGAGGAGCGGAGGACGCTGGACCGGAGCCGCAGCAGTGAGGGGATCGATGTCTCTGCCGGGCAGGAGGCAGAGACGCCGACGCTACACTGCTGATAGACCAGCGCTTATATTATCCATGCAGCCACCTCTGGAAATGAATGCCACAAATGAGAAGCCCCAGTGACCGCGGATCTGCAGACAATCAATAGGACATCGGCAGCAGAAATCTTAGATTTTCTGTAACAGAATCCCGAGACGTTGAAAGGTGTATGATCGGGGCTGCAACCAGGAATTTCAGGGCCCCATACTGGTAAAATTTTCGGGCCCCCTTGAGACTCCTCCCAGACTCCACTCCAGCTCCGCCTCACCCCTCAAACCTATCACAGTCCCACCGCCCACTCTTGGAAAAAAAATCTACTTTCTGCACCACATCCTCACAAATCACACATTAACAGTTCCCATCGAACACCATATCACATACATAGCCAGCAGCTTTTGTTTTGGCCAAAAGATTTTTTAAGAAGCCACCACCAGGACAAGGTAAACTCTTCTGGCCGAGCTCTACTCTACTCTAACCTGTTAAACATTTCTTCTTTTTAGGTATATTTTTAGTGACGGAATAATACTGCAAACAAGGGACAAATACCGCCACAGCATGACCAGACCACATATTACCACCACATAGTGACCGAATAATACCACAAACAAGGGACAAATAGTGCCATGCCATGACCAGACCACATAGTGACCGAATAATACAACAAACAAGGGACAAATACTGCCACAGCATGACCAGACCACATATTACCACCACATAGTGACCGAATAATACCACAAACAAGGGACAAATAGTGCCATGCCATGACCAGACCACCTAGTGACCGAATAATACAACAAACAAGGGACAAATACTGCCAAACCATGACCAGACCACATATTACCACCACATAGTGACCAGATAATACCACATACAAGGGACAAATACCGCCACACCATGACTAGACCACATATTACCACCACATAGTGATTGGATAATACCACATACAAGGGACAAATACTGCCACATCGTGACCAGACCACATATTATCACCACATAGTGATTGGATAATACCACATACAAGGAACAAATGCCGCCACTCAATGACTGGAGTACATATTACCACTTCATACTGATCAAATAATACCACGTACAAGGGACAAATACCACCACACTGTGACCAGACCACATAGTGAGAGAATAATACCACATACAAGGAACAAATCCCATCACACTACGGCCAGGCCACATATTACCACCACGTAGTGTCATAGAAAATATTAATAATTTCTCTGAAACTCCTCTTCCCCCCTCCCCTATATTATTTGTCAAAGGAACAAGAGCTTACGCTCTAGAGAAGTGGCTTCTATGCAAATAGCAGGAGCCACAAAGTGTCCATTCTAATTGACATACAAATGTACCTTGTAGTAGCAGAGGCCTGTGATAAATAGACACCGGGTTAAAAAGGAAACGGCCCGTTTAAGTTTCAAAGAAATTCTATCACACTCCGTACAATAGCAGGGACATTCTCATTTGCAAACTCCTTTGCTCACCAGTCTTGCAGGCACTGACACGAAATATGGAATACCGGAAGTTCTATACTTCCAATAATAATGGGACACATTTTTAGTGGCAGGGTCAGCTAAGGAACAATACGCATATTTTTCCAGATCTGTGAGCCCTTCCAGTGAGCTGTGGTGCAAAAGTACCAAAATAACCAACGGCAGTTATGTCATGTCTAGTCTCTAAAGAAAGATAAATTCGTAATAAAAAATATGGTATCACTTGCGAACTTCTGCGATCAACCAGCGAGAAGTTATTGCAGAAGTTAGATATTTTAATAAAACCATGAAGGGCGGAGACCAACCCACATGAGGCCATCACAGGGGAGTGTGTGGGCAGGTCCCCCCTTCTGCATAAAAGATCCAACTGAAGATGGGTCCACACTCATGCCAGGAGGTATATATTCTACTGTATAAGCAGGGATCACGTTCGATAACGACCAAATCAATTGGAGTGCGCTGGCCCCTTACTGTCAAGTAAGTCTTTTATTAATCCATTTTATTTTGTATAACTGTATATTCTGTATTGTATTGTCCCCCTTTGCAAAATATTTGTATATTTTTCATAAACACTGCCTCCCCTTTGGATTAAATATAAAATGTAATAGTCCTGTTTCTTTTGCTCTGTAATCGTTCCTTTCTCGAAGCCATATACGCTACCAGAAAGCAGGCGTTCGATCAGGCCTGTATTATATTTTAAAACTGATCGGTGGTGACAGCGAATAATCGCAATTGGGCTATTGTGAAGCTGGCAGTGACCGTACGGGGGCGTATACACATATTGCATGCATTGGAATCCGGAGGTATGTTACGCCATACGCTCACTCCTCGCTTGCCGATAGCTACATAGTGAGTATTCGAGATCGTTCATGTGCCGAATTCCTGACAAAGTGACGGCAGCAGTGGGATATTGTATGGTCTCCCTGGTGTCGTCACCGACAATTCCGGACACATAGTGCCCAAATACTACCACATATTGTCACGCAAGGTGTGGGAAAAACTTAGTGCAACACAAAGGGAAGAGGGAAAGGAAGCCCAGACTCTAGGGAAAGGGGGAAAGTGGAGACCTCCTAGGTTGATCTAGTGTCATCCTGTCTCCCCTAAGGTCCCTGTATTGGCTCTTCACCAATCGCCGCACGCGTACCTCGCCCTGTCTTTCCCTGGCATATGGCTAAGGCTAGGGAAGGGAGGAGATGAGCACTAGTCGATCTCCACTAAACACTATAGACAACAGGGATAGACTGTAATGCCAAACGTAGAGATCTCCTGCAACCAACTGCAGGGTGACTGTCTGTCACCTCTGACACACCCTTGACACATATACTACACACTGAGGAGCAGTGATCACAGATGGTGATTGTGACTACACACTGAGCAGTAGTGATCACACACTGATTGTGACTACACACTGAGCAGTAGTGATCACACTTGGTGATTGTGACTAAACACTGAGCAGTAGTGATCACACACTGATTGTGAATACACAGTGAGAAATAGTGATCACACATGGTGATTGTGACTACACACTGAGGAGTAATGATCACTGTCAAGTACAACACCGAGGAGGGGGGGAATCACACAATATCCCACTGTTGCCAACAATTTGTCAGGATTGTCAGGGATTTGCGCACACATGATCCCGATTACTCACTACGTAGCTATCGGCAAGCGAGCAGTGAGCGTATGGCGTACACACCTCCAGATTCCAACGCATGGAATATGTGTATACGCCCCCGTATTATCACTGCCTGCTTCACAATAGCCCAATTGCAATTATTCACTGCCACCACCAATCAGTTTTAAAATATAATACAGACCTGATTGGTAGCGTATGGCTTCAGGGGAGGGAATGATTACAGAGCAAAAGAAACAGAACTATTAAATTTTATATTTAATCCAAAAGGGAGGTAGTGTTTATGAAAAATATACAAAGATTTTACAAATGGGACAATACAACACAAAGGCAGTTACACAAAATAGAATGGGATTAAAGAAGAATTTACTATACAGATGCCCGTTTCGCGAATGTGACCCCTGCTTACACATAAATATGTAACTTCCAGCATGGAGTATGGACCCATCTTCAGCTGGGTCTTTTATACTTAAGGGGGACCTGCCCACACACTCCCCTGCGATGACATCACATGGGCGGGGCTCCACCCTTCATGTTTATATTAAAAACTCTAACTTCTGAGATAACTCCTCGCTGGTTGATCACAGAAGCTCGAAAGTGATACCATATTTTTTATTACAAATTTACCTTTCTTTAGAGACTACACATGGCATAGCTGCAGTCTATTATTTTTGTACTTTTGAATTATAGCTCACCAGAAGGGCGTACAGATCCGAAAAATATGCGTATTGTTCCTTAGTTGACACTGCCGCTAAAAATATGTGTCCCATTATTATCAGAAGTATGGAACTTCCGATATTCCATATTTTGTGTTGGTGTCAGCGAGACTGGTGATTGAACACATATGCAAATGGAGATGTCTTGGTGTGAGGCAGAACTCCATTGAAGCCTAGGAGTTGCATCCTCCTCACCCAGGTGTGTATTTATCACAGGCCTCTGCTTCTACAAGCAACTGGTTAAAGGGTCAGCTCTTCTACTCTGGCAAATGGTAAATAGGGGAGGAGGGAAGAGCGATTTCAGAGGGAGAGAGAAATTCTTAATATTTTCTATGACATCTCCCCCTCTTTGAGGTAGTGTAGAGGCCGATTTACAGATCGCCCCTTAAGCCTACCTCGCGGCCAACTCTTCCTGCTAATCCGACAAGTCGTGGACCCAACTCGCCCACCACCCTGACCGACTGGGGATCCAGCTTTCTAATCACCCTGACCGGTTCGGGATACATTTTTCCTACCCCTCTGACAGGCTATGGGTAGCTTCTTCCCATACTCCTGACATACGGTGGGACACACATTTCCCTCACCCTGCCCGTTTGTGGGACCTACCTTCCCATCCCTCAGTGTTACCTTGTGAGCCGGGCTAACTATGGGGCAGCTACGACCGGCCACGTCACAGTCCGTTGTGGCACTGGTCGATGGCACGGGACCACTTTCCTTATGATCCCCATGTTTCTCCCCATCCTTTCTCGTTACCTCTGGAGCAGTGCTAGTCATGGGGCAGCTACAACTGACCCTGTCACCTCACCATCTGGTGTGACCCTGGTCACCTGCATGGTATGACCTGCTTCCAGGTGTCCGTGACTGCTCCCCTCGCCCACAGCACTTATGCTGGCTCCTTTTAGGGGATCCTCAGCAGCATCACCCCGCAATGTGAGGTGGCTGAGTTCTCCTTTACCACAACACACATTTTTATTATGCATGACATTGACATTATTGACAGCGGCATTACATGACATATCAGATCTGGGAGGGTTGTTAGGAATGTATCGGGCAACCAACCGTCCCAGATCAGTTCTCAATAGCACGTTAGTGGGGAGATTCTCCGACACCGCCACTTCCCTTAACCCGCTCCCCGCACACCAGTTCAGGAAAACTCGGGCCATCGATATGGGATGGCGAACACTCCCAAACCCTGTGACAGTCAGCGTTTTCCCAGGGATGAGTTCTTTTGGTAACACAAACTCAGGGCGGATCAGGGTCCATTCTGCGCCAGTGTCCTTAAGCCCGACAGTAATGGTGTTGCCCACCGTAACTGGTTCTAAGTTCTCCCGGGCCCTTCCAATCGCCCAACCCACAAAAAGAATAGCTGCAGTAGGCCCTGGGGCCTCAGGTGTGGGGTTCATCTTCTGCCTCTCTGGGCAGACAAGGCTGATGTGACCCGTTTGGTCACAAATATAACACTTTCAGGAGTCAAGTGCAGGCTGGGTGCTGGAAGATGGGGCAGGACCCGCTGAGGGCCGGCTGGCTGGAACACTGGGGGCAGTTGTCGGCTTACCCCCCTTCCAGCTGGCGGTGGCTGACTTCCGCACCTCTGGTGTGCGGTTGGCCTCATAGCCATCCGCGATCTGTTCTGCTTCCTTTGGCTCCTGGTCCAGCACGGTCTCACTTCCACAGCGCAAAGATGAAGAAACTGTTCCTTCACCATCAGATCCTTCAGGTTCTCGAAGGTGGTGACTGGCAGTCCTTGGATCCACTGTTCAAAGTTGTTCCTTAGCGGATCTACCACATCGCCATAGCTGTCATGTGGTCCATGCTGGAAGGCTCGGAACTTCTTCCGGTATACCTCCGGAGTGAGCTAATACTTTTTAATCAGGGCCTGCTTGATGGCCTCATAGTCTGTCAGGTATTCCATAGAGACAACACCGGGTAGATCACACAATATCTCACCGTTGCCGTCACGCTGTCAGGATTTCGTCAGGGATCTGCGAGCACACGGTCCCCACTACTCACTACGTAGGTATCGGCAAGCGACCAGTGAGCGTATGGCGTCACACCTCCGGATTCCGATACATGGAATGTGTGTATACGCCCCCTGTACAGTCACTGTCAGATTCACGATAACCTAATTATTATTATTCTCTGCCACCACCGGCCAGATTTGAAATGTAATACAGGCCCGGTCGGACGTCTGCATTCTGGTAGCGTATATGACTTCGGGGGAGGGAACGATTACAGGACAAAAGAAACAGAACTATTCAATTTTATATTTAATCCAAAAGGGAGGCAGTGTTATGAAAAATATGCAAGATTTTACAAACGGACATTTACAATACAGAATAGACAGTTACATAAAATAAACAGGATTAAAGAAGAAACTTACTCTATACAGTTCGCAGGGACAATCAGCATAGGTGGAGGTGGGGCTCCCCGATTTGATTTGAGCATTATTGAATGCGATCCATTGCTTATAGTATTTATACCCCCTGGAAAGAATGCTCATCTATCCTCCATGGACTTTTTTATGCCTAAGGGAAGATCTGCCCACACACCCCCTGTGCTGACATCACGGGGCTGGACTCTAGCCTGCACATTTTATTTAAGATATCTGGTTTTTAGGATAACTTATCACTGGTTGATCCCAGAAGCCCAAAAGTGATACCATATTTTCTATTATGTTTTTCTCTTCATTTAGAGACCACACATGGCGTGATCCGTTATTCTAGTGCTCTTGCGCTACGGCTCCCCGGAGGGGCTTACAGCTATGAAAAAATAAGCATCTTTTTACTTGGCTGACTCTGCCACTAAAAATATGGGTGCCCTTATTATCAGAATTATGGAACTTGAGCTATTCCATATTTCGTATCGGGGCTGGGCATCCTTGGATCCCTCTATTAAATTCCTTTTTTCATCCTGGGAAGCAAGCTTCAACAGCTACATGTAAATTGATCGAAAGCCGGTGTCTAATCATCCCCTGCCACTGCCAGGGAGATAGACGCTCGCATTTTAATTAGGTTATAGCTTTACAAGTCACTTGTGCTGTAGGTGATAATTTGCAGAGAGACAGATGCTGGACTGTCAGCTCTTCTCTTGTGACAAACGGTAAATAAGGGAGGGGTGAAGAAGGGTTTGGGAAAAAGGGTTTATATTTTCTTAATATCTCCATGACTGCTTCCCTCTCTCGAGAACAAGATGGAGACTAACACTTCCAGAGCTTTTCCTCTGAGCCCTGGAGTTAGATATCTGGCCCACTGGTCTTCAGGCAGCTGGTACTGCCTGCAGACTTTTTCAAATCCCTGCAGAAATATGTACAAGTACCCATACTTTTCCATTACGGGAAAATACTCCGGACGGGGTTTAAAGCAGTTGGCACTGTTGCACTCACGGGTCTGCGTGGGAGATGGCTCCTTCTGAATCCTGGCTAACTCCTGCTGGTACAGACGCTCTTCTTGCCACTCTCGCTTCGCAGCCTCCCGGTCAGCTTGCGCCTGTCGCTCAGCTCTCTCAGCCTCTCAGAATTTCATGATCAGCTGCAGTCGTCCGTCACGATTGTCTGCGGCGAGCTGCTCAAAGGTCATCTGCAGGTGGGGGTCCACACTACCCTGGCTGTGGGTATGGCAGGCAATCACAGGTGGGACCCCTGCAGCAACGCCATCCGGGCCTTGGCTGGCCGCCCCATCATCAGGACTCAGCTGTCGGACAGGCTCTGCATCACCTTGCAACAGTTCAGCAATCATTTGGGCCTTGGTTTTGCCCGTGGGGTCAATCTGTCCCAGCTCACAGAGGGCGGTGATAGTGGTCTTCGCCAGCAGGTGATACCAGTTCTCTCCACGTGTAGCCATCATTGCCAAATAAAAGATAGGACAGAAAAACAAGAGAAGGGAGGGGATGCAACTGCTACACGTATAGTAATGTCCCAGATAGAAAAATATTAAAACACTGAGTCTGATTACTTAAGACTCTGCACAGAATTCTCCAAGAACCGTGCAAGTTTTCAGTGACAGGAATGATTGCTCAGTCCAGTCACTGATGTTCTGTAATAGCTCACCGCTTGCCGCCAATTTGTCAAGTACGACACTGTGGAGAGGGGGGGGGGGGGGGGGCGACACACACAGTATCCCACTATTGCCACCAATTTGTCAGGATTGTCAGGAATTCATGCAGACATGATCCCGATTACTCACTATGTAGCTATCGGCAAGCGAGCAGAGAGCGTATGGTGTACACACCTCTGGATTCCAATGCAATAAATATGTGTATACGCCCCCGTACGTTCACTGCCAGCTTCATGATGGCCCAATTACGATTATTCACTGCCACCACCATTCAGTTTTAAAATACAGGGAGGGCCATTTATATGTATACACCTAAATTAAAATTAAAATATACAAAGATTTTACAAAGGGGACAATACAGTACAGAGTATACAGTTACACAAAATAAACAGGATTAAAGAAGAACTTACTATACAGATCGCAGAGATGATTCAGTTTAGCTGGAGGGAAGCACTCCAATGCCCGTTTTGCGAACGTGACCCGTGTTACACATAAATATGTAACTTCCAGCATGAAGTATGGACCCATCTTCAGCTGGGTCTTTTATGCTCGCTGGTTGATCGCAGAAGCTCGCAAGTGATACCATATTTTTTATTCCGAGTTTACCTTTCTTTAGAGACTACACATGAGACAAGAGGGGATCATAGGGAGAGAAAATAGGAAGCGCTGGCTTCTAAGTGTTGTAGTTAGATTCCAAAGGTATATACTCAGTATAAATCCACTCACCTATTTGGTGTCTTGAGATACTGCATGTAAATCCAATCAGTGGATTACTCTATTCCTCTTTCCATTCAGTTTGCTGCTGAAATCTGGGAGCTGATGAGAGCACTGGACAATGCTTTCATGGGCGATACCACTTTGTAAATGTTTTTCCCAGCAAAACTAAGTTAGTTTGAAATAAAAATTATCTTTGAATCCGAATATCAAATTCCATCATCATCCTTCAGGAGTGCATATCGCTGGGAAAAAACATTTACAAAGTAGAGACTACACATGGCATAGCTACAGTCTGTTATTTTTGTACTTTTGCATTATAGCTTACCGGAAGGGTATACAGATCCGGAAAAATATGCATATTGTTCCTTAGCTGACCCTGCCGATAAAATAGGTATCTCATTATTATCGGACGTATAGAACTTCCGATATTCCATATTTCGTGTCGGCGCCTGCGAGACTACAGATTGAACACATGTGCAAATGGAGATGTCTTGGTGTGAGGTAGAACTCCTTTCAAGCTTAAGACCTTCATCCTCCTCACCCAGGTGTCTATTCACCACCCCTGTCTCTCCATTTGATATGTTAATTAGCCTGGACACTTGGTGGCTCCTGCTATTTGCATAGAAGCAATTGGTTAGGGCATCAGCTCTTCTACTCTGACAAATGGTAAATAGGGGAGGAGGGAAGAGGGACAATCACACATGGTGTTTGTAACTACACACTGAGGAGCAGTGATCACACATGGTGATTGTGACTACACACTGAGGAGCAGTGATCACACATGGTGTTTGTAACTACACACTGAGGAGCAGTGATCACACATGGTGATTGTGACTACACACTGAGGAGCAGTGATCACACATGGTGATTGTGACTACACACTGAGGAGTAATTATCACACATGGTGATTGTGACTACACACTGAGGAGCAGAGATCACACATGGTGATTGTGACTACAAACTGAGGAGCAGTGATCACACATAGTGAATGTGACTATGACGCGCCCCCTGGGCCTGTGTTGTGCAGGGGAACCCAGAACCGGGCCTGTTGTAGAATGCTGGGGGTTGTAGTCTCCGTGTGGCGGTGACCCGGTCCGTGCCCAGGGTGGTCAAACCAGTGGCAGTCTATTTGTATTGTAATAAGTGTCCGACTACGCCACCCGTGGATTGCGGTCAGTGGGGACCGCCGCTGCGCTGCCGACCGCTGAGGCTGATGTTGGTTGCGCAGCCGAGTATGGGATAACTCCCCACGGGAGGAGTATTGCCTCAGGGCAGCTAATGTGGAAGATGATGGGAGTGATGGTCTGAGGGTCCCAGTGCTAATGGTGCAGGAGCGGCAAGGAATCACAGAGACGGGAGGTGCAGTTCAGGGTCTTTACTGATGGTACAAGGCAGACCCTCCCGGGAGTACTGGCTAGTATAAGGGGCCTGGTCAGTCTGCGAGCAAGCAGGAGTTCCCCTGGCCAGGTGGAGTTGTAGGCCTCCCCGTTTATCTGCACTCTTCCTGGCTACCTTGCTGTCAGTGGTTACAAGTAGCCCACGTCCCTGAGTATACCGTGTGGTGCTCACCCGTATGGCTGGTGACTTGGGGGCCTTCTGTTAGCCTCCGCTCCTGGATGGCGGCGCTGGTCCCTTCTTTGTGACTGAGCCTCCGGGCTTCTATGGCCAGAGGACCTGGAATCCCCTGCCGGCTGGTTTCTGCTGCTGGGTGTATATCAGTCCCCACAGCCTCGGACTCCTGTGTCCGGTTTTAGTGTCTTCGTCCAGGGCGAGCTCTGCTCAGCTCCAGCCCCTGGACTTCAGCTACTGCTCCTCCAGAGCTCCTGTTCTCACTTTCCCTCTGTCTGCAGCTTCACTCTGACTCTGACTGCTCTAACCCCGCCCCAGACCCAGTTTATAAGGGCAGATTCCTCCCCTCCCAGGTCTGAGTGGGCCGTGTTGCATGTTTAGGGCTCCTGACCAGAGAAACCTCCCACTTGCTCTCAGACATAATATCTCCATTACTGTGGCAAACAGACCCCTGGGGTGTCACATTCCCCCCTAGTAAATTTTAGTACTCTGGGACTAAACACATTTTTAAAGAAACATAAATACAAGGTAAAACAATAATACAATAACATATTCACAAGAAACTTTAGTCTGTAGAGGTCACGGCGTTTCCGTGACCGGGTGTCCATATCACCCAAGGTGAAGTTTATGAGACAAAGGGGGTGTCCATGTCACCCAACAAGGCGAAGTCTTGGCACAGAATAGGGGACCTGTCCAAAGCAAACCCCTTGCGTTGTCCTTGGGCGTGGCTGCAAGGGTAGACTAACTACTTTGGGCCGCAAGGAGGCCACGCCAGACAGGTTTTCTCTTCCGCGGCCGTCTTCACAAGAGGCACCAAGGTGCAACTATCTACAAAACTATTCCGGTTATCCAGTGTCCATAACCTGTTAGTCCAAATAAATCTGCAGGGTAACTGAGAAACATAATTAGTAACAGGCAACAAACATAAACCATAAACATTTTTCAATAAACAGTCAACTTTACAGTGCATTGGTTTAGATTCTCCAGCGAGCGGGCATCTGACCTCTAGTGACTCTAGTGGACCTACGGAGCTCACTAACTGGTTCTGCACTACAGGGTGTAGGAGGTGTTATGGGCAAGCTGGGCAGCTTTCTGCGCACTCTTTTGCTCACTAGGGGCACGGCAGGCTCACTACTAGCAGAGGGTTGATCCTCCTGTACTGCTGGTGTGGACTCTTCTGCCTCTTGGGCCGGCTGCTCTTCCAGCTCTACCGGTTCCTCTGTAGGCACTTGCGGGGCTGGCTGGAGAAAGGTGAGGACGGGTACCACGACAGCGCCGTTTACTTGTGTCCAAGACCGGGGGAAGTCTCCGAGTACGGTACTGATCATTTCTTCCCTTTCCTCTGCGGGTTGAGGGTTTTCTTGATCTTCTTCAGGGCTTTGCAGCTGCTCGGGACACTTCTTCAGGTGGTCTCTGGAGACAATGGCTGTGGTTTCTCCTCCATCCTTACTGATTACGCAGATTTTTGGGTTCTCATGGCTTGATGGCAGTACGGTGTACGGGTCCTTCTCCCACTGGTCGTCCAACTTGTGGAGCCGCCTCTTCCTCTTCAAGACCTGCTCTCCAGGTACCAGGGGGACAGCGGGAGCATACTGGTTATAAGCCTTCTCTTACCTTTCTCTAGCTTGAGACAGACTTCGCTCGACGCTCTCCTGTACTTTCCGATACTGCTGCTGCCGTTCTGTATCCCAGTCTGCCTCTGGCGAGGTGTCCTCAGGCGTCAGGACTCCCATATCCAGGTCAATAGGCAGCTTACCAGGTCTTGCTCTCATTAGGTAAGCCGGGGTACAGTTGGTGGAACCTACAGGGATGTGGTTATACAGGTCCACCAGATCGGGCAGTTTCTCAGGCCACAGACTGCGTTCTTCCAGGGGCAATGTTTTTAGCAGATCTATCACCACCTGGTTCATCTTCTCGCAGAGTCCATTGGTTTGAGGGTGATAGGGCGTTGTTCTTATCTTCTTGCAGCCATACAGGTTGCAGAACTCCTGGAAGACCTCCGCTTCGAAGGCTGGTCCTTGGTCTGTCAACACTTGGTCCGGGTACCCGTGTGGACGACAGAAGTGCTGCTGGAAGGCTCTGTAACGGGTCCGGGAGGCGGACTGTAACGGGTCCGGGAGGCGGAACCTCTGAGCTACTATACAAGGGGGCGGCCCTTGTAAGGGAGCGGGTGGCAGTCTCTGGGAGAACGGACAGGGAGTTACGGCAAGTGATCAGGGCAGTCTCTGGGTAAGGGGTAGGTACGACCTGTGATGGCAGAGCCTCCGGGTAGGCTAGCAGGCAGGTGGTAGATGTGTGCTCCCAGGTGAGCAAGCGAGAGTCTCTGGAATAGCTGATGGTCACCGCACGTGACAACGGGACCTCCGGGCTGGCAAGCAGGCAGGTAACGGAGATGCGCTCCCAGGTGAGCGGGCAAGAGTCTCTGGAATAGCTGATGGTCACCGCACGTGACAACGGGACCTCCGGGCTGGCAAGCAGGCAGGTAACGGAGATGCGCTCCCAGGTGAGCGGGCAAGAGTCTCTGAGATAGCTGGTGGTCACAGCACGTGACAACGGAGCCTCCGGGCTGGCAAGCAGGCAGATAACGGAGAAGCGCTCCCAGGTGAGCGGGCAAGCTGGTCCATAGACAGACTGACCGGAGTAGTAAGGCAGACCGTCGGACCTCAGGCAAGCAGGCAGGTAGCTGACATGCGCTCCCAGGTGAGCGGGCAGGCTGGTCCTTAGACAGACTGACAGGAGAAGTAAGGCAGACCGTCGGACCTCAGACTGGCAGACAGGTAACAAGTATTCAGGCAGGAATCAGGCAGGTAACTGGCAGGTACTGGCAGGTAACTAGCAGGAAACTGGCAGGTAACTGGCAACGGGACCTGAGGGCTGAAGCACAGGTGAGACACAGGTGCAAACAACATTGCTCGGGCACCTCCATTTTGGAGGAGGTGCCTTTTATATGATGAAGTCCTCCGGCCATTGGCCGGGGACTCTTTAGGGCGGCGCGCGCGGCCCCTTTAAGAGGAGGGGAGCGCGCGCGCGCGCGCCCTAAGCACAGGGGCCGGGAAGGAGCGCGCGCCGAGAGCAGAGCAGGAGGAGGACGCCGGGACGGAGCGCGCGCTGACAGCAGAGCGGGGAGAGGACGCCGGGCAGGAGCGCGCGCTGACAGCAGAGCGGGGAGAGGACGCCGGGCACGGAGCAGAGCGGTGAGGGGAGCAGCGTCCCTGCCTAGCAGAGGGCAGGGACGCCAGCGCTACAGTACCCCCCCCTTTAGGCCCCCCCTTTTTTAGGCCAGACAGAAATTTAGCTAGGATGAGAGGGGCATGGATGTTCTCCCGGGGCTCCCACGTTCTCTCCTCAGGACCAAACCCCCTCCAATCTACCAGAAAAAAGGTCTTTCCTCTTACCCTTTTGCTGGCAAGAATGTTCTCTACCTCAAACTTGTCCTCAGCAGAAACCAGAGCAGGAGGCGTACCTGTAGACTTAGAAAAAGAGTTAAGTACCACAGGTTTGAGGAGAGATACATGGAAGGAGTTAGGGATCCGTAAGTTGGCCGGGAGTTTCAATTTATAGGCTACCGGGTTGATCTGACCGATGACCACCAGTGGGCCGATGAACCGAGACCCTAACTTATAGGAAGGGATCTTGAGTCGGACATATTTGGACGAGAGCCAGACTTTATCCCCAGGACGGAATTGAGGAGGGTCCATCGCTAAATGCTGCCAGGGGGCAGCAGGTACTGGCAGAGGAAGAAGGCGGCCGGCCGACAGGTGTCTCGGAACTTTGTTGCGGGCGCAGGTCACACAGGCAGAAACAAAGTCCATAACATCCTTGTGCAGGTTAGGCCACCAGTAGTGTCGGGTAATAGGCTGGAGGGTCTTTTTCCGACCGGCGTGGACAGCTAGTTTAGACGAATGACCCCAGTGTAGGATTCTCTCCCGATCAGGTACCGATACGAACGTCTTACCAGGAGGGAGACAATTTAGACTCACGGGAGCCACCTGCATTACTCTGGCGGGATCGATGGGGCAGTCACATGGTCTATGAGGTGGTGATGTCTCTGCCTCCTCCTTAACAAAGACATCAGCACTAGACCAATAAGGAATCGGAAGTCCAGGTAGATTAGCTGGGATAGGAGAGGGACGGACGGAATGGACGGGAACCAGGCAGGTTTTATGACAGGCCTGTCCCCAGTGAAGGACTTCTCCTGTTTGCCAGTCAAGCACGGGTGCATGTCTCTGGAGCCAAGGCAGACCTAGCAAGAGGGCGTGAGGGAGACCAGGCAGAACGTGAAAGGAGATACTCTCTGAATGCAGCATTCCCACCTGCAGAGTAATGGATTCGGTGATGAATTGGATGGGGCGAGGTAAGAGGCCCCCATCCACGGCAACAACAGACAAGGGTACAGCCAGAGGTTTGGTGGGGATGCGGAATTTCTCCACCAGGGACTGTGAAATAAGATTTCCGGCTGCTCCAGAGTCAAGTTGGGCTAGTTCGGAATAACGATTCTCCCCGCAGATGATTGAGACTGACAACAGCAGGGATGGAGAGGATTTATTTTTGTCTAGATCGACCCCTCTGAGTGAACCTAGATACAGGCGTTCTCCCGACCTCTCCGGGCAGGCACGGATCAGATGCTCCTTACTGCCACAGTAGAAGCAGCTCCCCTCGGCACGGCGGAAATCCTGACGGGATTTGACCATCTTGGTCTGGTCGACCTGCATAGGCTCAGGAGAGTGTACCTGTGGAGAAACGGAAGGAATGACGGGTTCCTGGAAAGTAGGAGCTAGACGTGGAATCCTTCTCTCACGGGTGACCTCTTTGGCACGCTCCTGGAACCGTAGGTCAATCCGGGTGGCAAGGGTTATTAGATCATCGAGAGTGGTAGGAATGTCCCGACCAGCAAGTTCATCTTTAATACGGCCGGACAGACCCTCCCAGAAGACGGATACCAGGGCTTCGTTATCCCAGGCCAGCTCCGAGGCAAGGGTACGGAACCGTATGGCATATTGGCCCACGGTGAGGCTTCCCTGACGGAGGCGAAGCAGAGAAGATGCGGATGAGGTCCTCCGTCCGGGTTCGTCGAAGGCTTTCCGGAAAGCCATGAGAAAGGCAGGCAAGTCGGACACCAGGGGATCTCCTCTCTCCCATAGAGGATTTAGCCAGGCCAGGGCCTCCCCGGTGAGATGGGACATGATAAAGGCAATTTTGGCTCGGTCGGAGTTAAACTGGTGGGATAATAGTTCAAAATGCAGGGTGCACTGATTTATGAAGCCCCGAGCCAGGACGGAGTCGCCTCCGAAGCGAGGAGGTGCAGAGAGCCGGGGTCCGGAAAAGGATACCATGGTACTGGCGGAGGTTGTTGGTGGATCAGACAGAGTGTTCAGGCGAGTATTAACATTCCGCAGGTGACCCAGGATGGTCTCCTGTTGGGACCTCTGACGGGACAGTTCAAGACAGAGGTCCGAGAGCGAGGGAGCTTGGGTGCCACCGGGTTCCATGGCCCGAGCAAACTGTAACGGGTCCGGGAGGCGGACTGTAACGGGTCCGGGAGGCGGAACCTCTGAGCTACTATACAAGGGGGCGGCCCTTGTAAGGGAGCGGGTGGCAGTCTCTGGGAGAACGGACAGGGAGTTACGGCAAGTGATCAGGGCAGTCTCTGGGTAAGGGGTAGGTACGACCTGTGATGGCAGAGCCTCCGGGTAGGCTAGCAGGCAGGTGGTAGATGTGTGCTCCCAGGTGAGCAAGCGAGAGTCTCTGGAATAGCTGATGGTCACCGCACGTGACAACGGGACCTCCGGGCTGGCAAGCAGGCAGGTAACGGAGATGCGCTCCCAGGTGAGCGGGCAAGAGTCTCTGGAATAGCTGATGGTCACCGCACGTGACAACGGGACCTCCGGGCTGGCAAGCAGGCAGGTAACGGAGATGCGCTCCCAGGTGAGCGGGCAAGAGTCTCTGAGATAGCTGGTGGTCACAGCACGTGACAACGGAGCCTCCGGGCTGGCAAGCAGGCAGATAACGGAGAAGCGCTCCCAGGTGAGCGGGCAAGCTGGTCCATAGACAGACTGACCGGAGTAGTAAGGCAGACCGTCGGACCTCAGGCAAGCAGGCAGGTAGCTGACATGCGCTCCCAGGTGAGCGGGCAGGCTGGTCCTTAGACAGACTGACAGGAGAAGTAAGGCAGACCGTCGGACCTCAGACTGGCAGACAGGTAACAAGTATTCAGGCAGGAATCAGGCAGGTAACTGGCAGGTACTGGCAGGTAACTAGCAGGAAACTGGCAGGTAACTGGCAACGGGACCTGAGGGCTGAAGCACAGGTGAGACACAGGTGCAAACAACATTGCTCGGGCACCTCCATTTTGGAGGAGGTGCCTTTTATATGATGAAGTCCTCCGGCCATTGGCCGGGGACTCTTTAGGGCGGCGCGCGCGGCCCCTTTAAGAGGAGGGGAGCGCGCGCGCGCGCGCCCTAAGCACAGGGGCCGGGAAGGAGCGCGCGCCGAGAGCAGAGCAGGAGGAGGACGCCGGGACGGAGCGCGCGCTGACAGCAGAGCGGGGAGAGGACGCCGGGCAGGAGCGCGCGCTGACAGCAGAGCGGGGAGAGGACGCCGGGCACGGAGCAGAGCGGTGAGGGGAGCAGCGTCCCTGCCTAGCAGAGGGCAGGGACGACAGCGCTACAGGCTCTAGCTGCTGTTTGAGCCGTTAAGTCCTTGACCGGGACCACCACCAGGAACCGGGAGTAATGATCTACGATTGTGAGGGCGTAGACATACCCAGATCTGCTTGGAGCCAGTTTCACATGGTCCAGGGCTACCAGTTCGAGTGGCTGTCTGGTGATGATGGGCTGCAAGGGAGTCTTCTGGCTAGCACGGTCCTTTCTTCTCAGGTGGCACGGGCCACAGTCTCTGCACCACCTCTCGATGGCTCCTCTCATGCCTACCCAGTAGAACCGTTCACGCAACAAGAACTCCAGCTTCTTCCATCCGAAATGCCCTGCTCCGTTGTGGTATGCCTCCAGAACCATAGCCGCGTCTCGTCTTGGGACCACTACCTGCCAGGTCAACTCATGCGTTCGAGAGTTAACCATTCTCCGGCACAGCTTCTCCCTGTAGAGGAACAGCTTACTTTTCTCCTTCCGCAGTTGCTTGGTCTCCTCCGGAGCATCTGGGTCAAGACGGGCATCGGCCTGGGTCAGCATTTCCTTCACCAAATGGACTGCGGGATCACTGTCTTGCGTCTCCGCCCAGTTGTAGTGGGGCAAGGGATTGAACGTCACGGAGCGCCTGTCCTTCACACGGTGGGAATACAGGGTAATCCCATGACGGTGGAACGCAGGGAGCTCAACTTCTTCCAGATCTTCTGGATCTTCCCCTACGTCCGGTAAGTTCGGCATTCTAGACAGGGCATCCGCGTTGGCATTTGAGCGTCCTGCCCAGTATTTGATGGTGAATTCAAAGTTGGACAGGTGGGCCATCCATCTCTGCTCCAGGGCACCGAGCTTTGCAGTGTCCAGGTGTGTCAACGGGTTGTTATCCGTGTACACGGTGAATTTGGAGGAGGCAAGGTAATGCTTGAAACGTTCGGTCACTGCCCACACTACTGCCAGGAACTCCAGCTTGAATGAGCTATAATTCTCAGGGTTCCTCTCCGTGGGCTGTAGCTTTCGGCTGGCGTAAGCGATTACCCGTTCTTTCCCTTGCTGGATCTGGGACAGTACGGCTCCTAGCCCGATGTTGCTTGCGTCCGTGTGGAGGATAAAGGGATGTCTGTAGTCTGGATATGCCAGGATTTCATCCCCCGTGAGGGCCATCTTCAGCTGGCAGAAGGACTCCTCTTCCAGCTTTTCCCACCTAAAGGGCGGCTTCTGGTTTTTGGCTTTCCGAGATTGACCTATCAGGAGGTCCTGCATAGGGGCTGCCATTTTGGTGAAACCGGGAATGAATCTTCGGTAGTAGCCTACCAACCCGAGGAACTGCCGCACTTCCTTTATGCTGGAGGGTCTTGGCCAGTCCTTAATCACGGTGATCTTATCAGGGTCAGGAGCCACTCCGTCAGCACTCACCACGTGTCCCAGGTATTGCACCTTTGGTTTCAGGAGGTGACACTTGGAGGGTTTCACCTTTAGGCCGTAGTTTGCCAGAGCTTCGAACACTTCTGCCAGGTGTTTCAGGTGGTCCTCGTAGGTCTTGGAATAGACGATGACATCGTCCAGGTATAACAGGACCGTCTTGAAGTTCCGGTGTCCCAGACAGCATTCCATCAACCGTTGGAAGGTTCCTGGTGCGTTGCAGAGCCCGAACGGCATGCAGTTAAATTCACTGAGACCCATCGGGGTGGTGAATGCGGTCTTCTACCGGTCCGCCTCTGCTACAGGAACCTGCCAGTACCCGCTAGTGAGATCCAAAGTAGAGAAGAAGTTAGCAGATTTTAATGCAGCTAAGGACTCTTCTATCCTTGGTAACGGGTACGCATCTTTGTGTGTGATACGGTTGACCTTCCTGTAGTCTACACACATTCTCATAGTGTTGTCTTTCTTTTTCACTAAGACTAGTGGAGCTGCCCAGGGGCTACAGCTGTCCCTGATTACCCCAGCCTCCTTCATGTCTCTAAGCATCCCCTTGGCGTGTTGATAGTGTGCCAGGGGTACGGGTCGGTATCTCTCCTTTATGGGAGGATGGTCTCCCGTGGGGATGTGGTGTTCTACCCCCTTTACTCGCCCGAAGTCTAGCGGGTGTTTACTAAACACTCTCTCGTACTCTCGAACCACCCGATAGACTCCCTGTTTCTGGTGTGAGGGAGTGGAGTCAGTACCCAAATGCAGTTGCTGACACCAGTCCTCCATTGGTTTCTTAGAGCCGTTACCTTCCTCTGGTTGAGATGGAGGCAAGGGTTCCACGGCATGTACAGAATTCTGGTTTATGGTGAACAATTTGGCTAGCGTGGCATACCGGGGCAGGTATACTTCTCTCTCCCCGATATTTATGATGCGAACGGGCACCCTCCCATGGCGTACATCGACCACCCCCCGTGCTGTCAAAATGGTGGGCCTACTGTCTGAGTAGACGGGTTCTACCATTGCTTGGTAGTCTCTACCTCTTAGACCAATAGCTGCCCGGCACCAAATCATCATCTCACTTTTTGGGGGCATGGCAATAGGGAACGGGTCACACATTCTCACGCTACCTATCTCACCACCAGATAGTTCCACCTGTTGCCGCTTCATCAGTGCCCGGATCTCTTTTTGGAGCACTCGCTGCTGGCCGGAACTGGCGTTCTTGGCAACCTGCTGTAAAATGAGAATCACCTCTGCAAGACAATTTTCAATCACATTAGTTCCCAAGGTTATTCTAGGGTGACTCTCATGACGGTCTATATCCACTATTATCAGTCCTTGTGCCGCCAGTTCGACTTTACCGATCTTAATGGTCACCTCTTTGAATCCCACCTGCGGCACGGGCTGACCATTGCTGGCGATGATACTCAGGTCGTCATCTGGGTAGCGGGTTATGTCCGAGTCATTCCAGTACTGCTTGAAGAGCACGTACGGGATGGTGGTGACCTGTGACCCGGTGTCTAGTAGGGCACTCATAGGAATGCCATCCAGTATCACAGGCAAGATTGGACGTCCCCCTACGTATTTATCATGCCAGTTTGATGGGCCTGATGGTCTTATGCCTGGGGGTTGGCCCTCTACCCCAGGTTGTGCCCGTTTAAATGACAGTACCTTGCCATATGTCCGGGTTGATTGCAGCGGCGGCAGATGGGTCGTCCGTCCTCGTTGTATCTGTCGCTGGGTCTTCCTCTGGCCGGTGGGGTCCTCCTCAGTCGGCGCCACGGGACGTCCTCTGGTCCGGATGCCAGCTGGATCTTTCCTGGAGAAGAGACCTGTAAAGACTGCACAGTTCTGGTTAGCGCGGCAACGCTCTTAGTCAGCTCTTGGACCTGATGGTGCAGGTCTGTAGCGGGGTCACTGTTTAAAGCCTGCGCATCAGCTCCCACAGGCCCTGCAGACAAGGGCGCCGTCTCCTGTTGGTAAGTGATAGCAGGGCGCCTGTGGGTCACAGCGCCACCTGGTGCCGGTTCTCGGAGCACCCGGATGGCTCTGTCCTTGAACTGTGCAAAGTCCAGGTCAGGGTCCTGTAAGGCCATTGCCCGCAACTGGGTTCGGTGGGCATTGCACAGTAGACCCTCAATAAATTGTTCAGTCAACAGCTTATCTTCATTTCCCACGCTGTCAGGGTCTGCCTGCTTAATGGCTCTCAGGGCCTCTTGTAGGTTTAGAGCATAGTCTCTTATACTCTCATGTGCCCGCTGTTTACAGCCGTAAAATCTGAGCTTTATTTCGGCTGAGGTGAGGGTATCAAATGTGTCTTTCAGCCGGGCTAGTATTTCTCTGACAGTCCTCTTCCTCCCAGGTGGCCAGGACTTTACCTCCCTTTGGGCTGCCCCAATTAACTGGGCCACCAGGATGCTCACTTTTTGCTCTTCTGTGAGGGGGTATACCTGGAAGAGGCTATCCAGTCTTTCTCTAAAGTCATTTAGGGTATGTGACTCCCCTGAGTACTGGGGTAGCCAGGTTGCCCCCGGGATATAGGGCATGGTGAATGGCATGACTGCTGCAGCGGTTGCACTGGCGGTGGCTGTGGCAGTGGAGCTCCCCTCGGTGTCCGACATCCTCCTCCCCCCTAGTGGACCGTGGCCTACCTTGCGATGCTCTTCTTCCGTAGGCCGCGGCTCCGCAGTCGATCGTCGGGGTTGAGGACCTGGCGTCGCGCTCCGATGACGTCAGCGTCACTCTCCCTCCCTTCCAGGACCTTGCGCAGCGTCAGAGCGTGGGGCGGAGCTTCGGATCTCGCGCGCTTTCGGCGTCCACGCCCCTCTTCTTCCCGTGCGGCGTCCCGAAGATGGCGTCCGAAGGCGGGAAGCAGCTGAGGATGGCGGGAAGAAGGCAGAAGACGGCGGGAAACGGTCCAAGATGGCGTCTGATGGCGGGAATCGGCTCCGAATGGTGGGAAACGACTCCGGACGGCGGGAAACTTCACCACAGGTAAGTATAAAAGTCTCTTTTTCAGGCACGCAGTACCCGGTGGTTGCGGGCACGAAATCCTGCCGACTACGCCAAAGTTGACGCGCCCCCTGGGCCTGTGTTGTGCAGGGGAACCCGGAACCGGGCCTGTTGTAGAATGCTGGGGGTTGTAGTCTCCGTGTGGCGGTGACCCGGTCCGTGCCCAGGGTGGTCAAACCAGTGGCAGTCTATTTGTATTGTAATAAGTGTCCGACTACGCCACCCGTGGATTGCGGTCAGTGGGGACCGCCGCTGCGCTGCCGACCGCTGAGGCTGATGTTGGTTGCGCAGCCGAGTATGGGATAACTCCCCACGGGAGGAGTATTGCCTCAGGGCAGCTAATGTGGAAGATGATGGGAGTGATGGTCTGAGGGTCCCAGTGCTAATGGTGCAGGAGCGGCAAGGAATCACAGAGACGGGAGGTGCAGTTCAGGGTCTTTACTGATGGTACAAGGCAGACCCTCCCGGGAGTACTGGCTAGTATAAGGGGCCTGGTCAGTCTGCGAGCAAGCAGGAGTTCCCCTGGCCAGGTGGAGTTGTAGGCCTCCCCGTTTATCTGCACTCTTCCTGGCTACCTTGCTGTAAGCGGTTACAAGTAGCCCACGTCCCTGAGTATACCGTGTGGTGCTCACCCGTATGGCTGGTGATTTGGGGGCCTTCTGTTAGCCTCCGCTCCTGGATGGCGGCGCTGGTCCCTTCTTTGTGACTGAGCCTCCGGGCTTCTATGGCCAGAGGACCTGGAATCCCCTGCCGGCTGGTTTCTGCTGCTGGGTGTATATCAGTCCCCACAGCCTCGGACTCCTGTGTCCGGTTTTAGTGTCTTCGTCCAGGGCGAGCTCTGCTCAGCTCCAGCCCCTGGACTTCAGCTACTGCTCCTCCAGAGCTCCTGTTCTCACTTTCCCTCTGTCTGCAGCTTCACTCTGACTCTGACTGCTCTAACCCCGCCCCAGACCCAGTTTATAAGGGCAGATTCCTCCCCTCCCAGGTCTGGGTGGGCCGTGTTGCATGTTTAGGGCTCCTGACCAGAGAAACCTCCCACTTGCTCTCAGACATAATATCTCCATTACTGTGGCAACCAGACCCCTGGGGTGTCACAACTACACACTGAGGAGCAGTGATCACACATTGATTGTGACTACACACTGAGGAGCAGTGATCACACACTGATTGTGACTGCACACTGAGGAGTACAGATCACACATGGTGATTGTGACTACACACTGAGGAGGAGTGATCACACACTGATTGTGACTACACACTGAGGAGGAGTGATCACTCACTGATTGTGACTACACACTGAGGAGGAGTGATCACTCACTGATTGTGACTACACACTGAGGAGCAGTGATAACACATGGTGATTGTGACTACACACTGAGGAGCAGTGATCACACATGGTGATTGTGACTACACACTGGGGAGCAGTGATCACACATGGTGATTGTGACTACACACTGAGGAGGAGTGATCACTCGCTGATTGTGACTACACACTGAGGAGCAGTGATAACACATGGTGATTGTGACTACACACTGAGGAGCAGTGATCACACATGGTGATTGTGACTACACACTGGGGAGCAGTGATCACACATGGTGATTGTGACTACACACTGGGGAGCAGTGATCACACATGGTGATTGTGACTACACACTGAGGAGCAGTGATCACACACCGATTGTGACTACACACTGAGGAGCAGTGATCACAAACTGATTGTGACTACACACTGAGGAGCAGTGATCACACACTGATTGTGACTACACACTGAGGAGCAGTGATCACACACTGATTGTGACTGCACACTGAGGAGTAGAGATCACACATGGTCATTGTGACTACACACTGAGGAGCAGTGATCACACACTGATTGTGACTGCACACTGAGGAGTAGAGATCACACATGGTGATTGTGACTACACACTGAGGAGCAGTGATCACACACTGATTGTGACTACACACTGAGGAGGAGTGATCACACACTGATTGTGACTACACACTGAGGAGGAGTGATCACTCACTGATTGTGACTACACACTGAGGAGGAGTGATCACTCACTGATTGTGATTACACACTGAGGAGCAGTGATCACACATGGTGATTGTGACTACACACTGAGGAGCAGTGATAACACATGGTGATTGTGACTACACACTGAGGAGCAGTGATCACACATGGTGATTGTGACTACACACTGAGGAGCAGTGATCACACATGGTGATTGTTACTACACACTGAGGAGCAGTGATCACACACCGATTGTGACTACACACTGAGGAGCAGTGATCACAAACTGATTGTAACTACACACTGAGGAGCAGTGATCACACATGGTGATTGTGACTACACACTGAGGAGGAGTGATCACTCACTGATTGTGACTACACACTGAGGAGCAGTGATAACACATGGTGATTGTGACTACACACTGAGGAGCAGTGATCACACATGGTGATTGTGACTACACACTGAGGAGCAGTGATCACACATGGTGATTGTTACTACACACTGAGGAGCAGTGATCACACACCGATTGTGACTACACACTGAGGAGCAGTGATCACAAACTGATTGTGACTACACACTGAGGAGCAGTGATCACACATGGTGATTGTGACTACACACTGAGGAGGAGTGATCACTCTCTGATTGTGACTACACACTGAGGAGCAGTGATAACACATGGTGATTGTGACTACACACTGAGGAGCAGTGATCACACATGGTGATTGTGACTACACACTGAGGAGCAGTGATCACACATGGTGATTGTTACTACACACTGAGGAGCAGTGATCACACACCGATTGTGACTACACACTGAGGAGCAGTGATCACAAACTGATTGTGACTACACACTGAGGAGCAGTGATCACACACTGATTGTGACTACATACTGAGGAGCAGTGATCACACACTGATTGTGACTACACACTGAGGAGCAGTGATCACACACTGATTGTGACTACACACTGAGGAGCAGTGATCACACACTGATTGTGACTACACACTGAGGAGCAGTGATCACACATGGTGATTGTGACTACACACTGAGGAGCAGTGATCACACACTGATTGTGACTACACACTGAGAAGCAGTGATCACACATGGTGATTGTGACTACACACTGAGGAGCAGTGATCATACACTGATTGTGACTACACACTGAGGAGCAATGATCACACATGGTGATTGTGACTACACACTGAGGAGCAGTGATCACACATGGTGATTGTGACTACACACTGAGGAGCAGTGATCACACACTGATTGTGACTACACACTGAGGAGCAGTGATCACACACTGATTGTGACTACACACTGAGGAGCAGTGATCATACACTGATTGTGACTACACACTGAGGAGCAATGATCACACATGGTGATTGTGACTACACACTGAGGAGCAGTGATCACACATGGTGATTGTGACTACACACTGAGGAGCAGTGATCACACACTGATTGTGACTACACACTGAGGAGCAGTGATCACACACTGATTGTGACTACACACTGAGGAGCAGTGATCACACATGGTGATTGCGACTACACACTGAGGAGCAGTGATCACACATGGTGATTGCGACTACACACTGAGGAGCAGTGATCACACACTGCTTGTGACTACACAGTGAGGAGTAGTGATCACACATGGTGATTGCGACTACACACTGAGGAGCAGTGATCACACACTGATTGTGACTACACACTGAGGAGCAGTGATCACACACTGATTGTGACTACACACTGAGGAGCAGTGATCACACATGGTGATTGTGACTACACACTGAGGAGCAGTGATCACACATGGTGATTGTGACTACACACTGAGGAGCAGTGATCACACACTGATTGTGACTACACACTGAGGAGCAGTGATCACACACTGATTGTGACTACACACTGGGGAGCAGTGATCACACATGGTGATTGTGACTACACACTGAGGAGCAGTGATCACACATGGTGATTGTGACTACACACTGAGGAGCAGTGATCACACACTGATTGTGACTACACACTGAGGAGCAGTGATCACACACTGATTGTGACTACACACTGAGGAGCAGTGATCACACACTGATTGTGACTACACACTGAGGAGCAGTGATCACACACTGATTGTGACTACACACTGAGGAACAGTGATCACACATGGTGATTGTGACTACACACTGAGGAGCAGTGATCATACACTGATTGTGACTACACGCTGAGGAGCAGTGATCACACATGGTGATTGTGACTACACGCTGAGGAGCAGTGATCACACATGGTGATTGTGACTACACACTGAGGAGCAGTGATCACACACTGATTGTGACTACACACTGAGGAGTAGTGATCACACATGGTGATTGTGACTACACACTGAGGAGCAGTGATCACACATGGTGATTGTGACTACACACTGAGGAGCAGTGATCACACATGGTGATTGTGACTACACACTGAGGAGCAGTGATCACACACTGATTGTGACTACACACTGAGGAGTAGTGATCACACATGGTGATTGTGACTACACACTGAGGAGCAGTGATCACACATGGTGATTGTGACTACACACTGAGGAGCAGTGATCATACACTGATTGTGACTACACGCTGAGGAGCAGTGATCACACATGGTGATTGTGACTACACGCTGAGGAGCAGTGATCACACATGGTGATTGTGACTACACACTGAGGAGCAGTGATCACACACTGATTGTGACTACACACTGAGGAGTAGTGATCACACATGGTGATTGTGACTACACACTGAGGAGCAGTGATCACACATGGTGATTGTGACTACACACTGAGGAGCAGTGATCACACATGGTGATTGTGACTACACACTGAGGAGCAGTGATCACACACTGATTGTGACTACACACTGAGGAGCAGTGATCACACACTGATTGTGACTACACACTGAGGAGCAGTGATGACACATGGTGATTGTGACTACACACTGAGGAGCAGTGATCACACATGGTGATTGTGACTACACACTGAGGAGCAGTGATCACACACTGATTGTGACTATACACTGAGGAGCAGTGATCGCACACTGATTGTGACTACACACTGAGGAGCAATGATCACACACTGATTGTGACTACACACTGAGGAGCAGTGATCACACACTGATTGTGACTATACACTGAGGAGCAGTGATCACACACTGATTGTGACTACACACTGAGGAGCAATGATCACACACTGATTGTGACTACACACTGAGGAGCAGTGATCACACATGGTGATTGTGACTACACACTGAGGAGCAGTGATCACACACTGATTGTGACTACACACTGAGGAGCAGTGATCACACACTGATTGTGACTACACACTGAGGAGCAGTGATCACACATGGTGATTGTGACTACACACTGAGGAGCAGTGATCACACATGGTGATTGTGACTACACACTGAGGAGCAGTGATCACACACTGATTGTGACTATACACTGAAGAGCAGTGATCACACACTGATTGTGACTACACACTGAGGAGCAGTGATCACACACTGATTGTGACTACACACTGAGGAGGAGTGATCACACACTGATTGTGACTACACACTGAGGAGCAGTGATCACACACTGATTGTGACTACACACTGAGGAGCAGTGATCACACATGGTGATTGTGACTACACACTGAGGAGCAATGATCACACACTGATTGTGACTACACACTGAGGAGCAGTGATCATACACTGATTGTGACTACACGCTGAGGAGCAGTGATCACACATGGTGATTGTGACTACACACTGAGGAGCAGTGATCACACATGGTGATTGTGACTACACACTGAGGAGCAGTGATCACACACTGATTGTGACTACACACTGAGGAGTAGTGATCACACATGGTGATTGTGACTACACACTGAGGAGCAGTGATCACACATGGTGATTGTGACTACACACTGAGGAGTAGTGATCACACATGGTGATTGTGACTACACACTGAGGAGTAGTGATCACACATGGTGATTGTGACTGCACACTGAGGAGCAGTGATCACACATGGTGATTGTGACTACACACTGAGGAGCAGTGATCACACACTGATTGTGACTACACACTGAGGAGCAGTGATCACACATGGTGATTGTGACTACACACTGAGGAGCAGTGATCACACACTGATTGTGACTACACACTGAGGAGCAGTGATCACACACTGATTGTGACTACACACTGAGGAGCAGTGATCACACACTGATTGTGACTACACACTGAGGAGCAGTGATCACACATGGTGATTGTGACTACACACTGAGGAGCAGTGATCACACACTGATTGTGACTACACACTGAGAAGCAGTGATCACACACTGATTGTGACTACACACTGAGGAGCAGTGATCACACACTGATTGTGACTACACACTGAGGAGCAGTGATCACACATGGTGATTGTGACTACACACTGAGAAGCAGTGATCACACACTGATTGTGACTACACACTCAGAAGCAGTGATCACACACTGATTGTGACTACACACTGAGGAGCAGTGATCACACATGGTGATTGTGACTACACACTGAGGAGCAGTGATCACACACTGATTGTGACTACACACTGAGAAGCAGTGATCACACACTGATTGTGACTACACACTCAGAAGCAGTGATCACACACTGATTGTGACTACACACTGAGGAGCAGTGATCACACATGGTGATTGTGACTACACACTGAGGAGCAGTGATCACACACTGATTGTGACTACACACTGAGGAGCAGTGATCACACATGGTGATTGTGATGTCCTGGGAGAATGGTCTTTTTTGTGAATCCCCCCCTTTTCGGGGCTGGTTCGGTAACTCTAGTAGGGCTGTGTAATGTGAGCCCGGCCGCCAGTGTCCCACCTGCTCAGAGATGAGGACTTGTGTCCTGTAGGTGCCTCCGGCTCCGCACACGATCCCCGGCGCTCAGGAGCGATGGACTCAGCTCTGCTGCTCATCTGTTTGCTGAATTCTGCCTGGATCAGAACAGGTGAGTGGATCCCGAGAGCAGCAGTAGTACTCTCATCATCCTCCCCAGGATTGTCACCCTGCTGATAACCGGCCTCTACACTCAACACCTGGACCTCAGTGTCTTCTCAACATTTTCTGTCCATGTAGGTTTTACCTCCTTGTGGACTCCAGGCCCCCAATCATCAGCCGAAGACCCCCAACACAGGTGAGAAGTAGATTTATAAGTCAGATATTTGGCACCTACATGCAGGTGTTACATGGGACTGCAGGTGACATCTACTACATTATCTGTACTCAGAGAGTCATCACTGTGTTATCTGTTGTGTTACATAGGACTGCAGGTGACATCTACTACATTATCTGTACTCAGAGAGTTATCACTGTGTTATCTGTGGTGTTACATAGGACTGCAGGTGACATCTACTACATTATCTGTACTCAGAGAGTGATCACTGTGTTATCTGTGGTGTTACATAGGACTGCAGGTGACATCTACTACATTATCTGTACTCAGAGAGTGATCACTGTGTTATCTGTGGTGTTACATAGGACTGCAGGTGACATCTACTACATTATCTGTACTCAGAGAGTTATCACTGTGTTATCTGTGGTGTTACATAGGACTGCAGGTGACATCTACTACATTATCTGTACTCAGAGAGTTATCACTGTGCTATCTGTGGTGTTACATAGGACTGCAGGTGACATCTACTACATTATCTGTACTCAGAGAGTTATCACTGTGTTATCTGTGGTGTTACATAGGACTGCAGGTGACATCTACTACATTATCTGTACTCAGAGCGTTATCACTGTTATCTGTGGTGTTACATGGGACTGCAGGTGACATCTACTACATTATCTGTACTCAGAGAGTTATCACTGTGTTATCTGTGGTGTTACATAGGACTGCAGGTGACATCTACTACATTATCTGTACTCAGAGAGATATCACTGTGTTATCTGTGGTGTTACATAGGACTGCAGGCGACATCTACTGCATTATCTGTACTCAGAGAGTTATCACTGTGTTATCTGTGGTGTTACATGGGACTGCAGGTGACATCTACTACATTATCTGTACTCAGAGAGATATCACTGTGTTATCTGTGGTGTTACATAGGACTGCAGGTGACATCTACTACATTATCTGTACTCAGAGAGTTATCACTGTGTTATCTGTGGTGTTACATAGGACTGCAGGTGACATCTACTACATTATCTGTACTCAGAGAGTTATCACTGTGTTATCTGTGGTATTACATAGGACTGCAGGTGACATCTACTACATTATCTGTACTCAGAGAGATATCACTGTTATCTGTGGTGTTACATAGGACTGCAGGTGACATCTCCTACATTATCTGTACTCAGAGAGTTATCACTGTGTTATCTGTGGTGTTACATAGGACTGCAGATGACATCTACTACATTATCTGTACTCAGAGAGTGATCACTGTGTTATCTGTGGTGTTACATAGGACTGCAGGTGACATCTACTACATTATCTGTACTCAGAGAGTGATCACTGTGTTATCTGTGGTGTTACATAGGACTGCAGGTGACATCTACTACATTATCTGTACTCAGAGAGTTATCACTGTGTTATCTGTGGTGTTACATAGGACTGCAGGTGACATCTACTACATTATCTGTACTCAGAGAGTTATCACTGTGTTATCTGTGGTGTTACATAGGACTGCAGGTGACATCTACTACATTATCTGTACTCAGAGCGTTATCACTGTTATCTGTGGTGTTACATGGGACTGCAGGTGACATCTACTACATTATCTGTACTCAGAGAGTTATCACTGTGTTATCTGTGGTGTTACATAGGACTGCAGGTGGCATCTACTACATTATCTGTACTCAGAGAGTTATCACTGTGTTATCTGTGGTGTTACATAGGACTGCAGGTGACATCTACTACATTATCTGTACTCAGAGAGTTATCACTGTGTTATCTGTGGTGTTACATAGGACTGCAGGTGACATCTACTACATTATCTGTACTCAGAGAGATATCACTGTGTTATCTGTGGTGTTACATAGGACTGCAGGTGACATCTACTACATTATCTGTACTCAGAGAGTTATCACTGTGTTATCTGTGGTGTTACATAGGACTGCAGGTGACATCTACGACATTATCTGTACTCAGATAGTTATCACTGTGTTATCTGTGGTGTTACATAGGACTGCAGGTGACATCTACTACATTATCTGTACTCAGAGAGTTATCACTGTGTTATCTGTGGTGTTACATAGGACTGCAGGTTGCATCTACTACATTATCTGTACTCAGA
Organism: Phyllobates terribilis; assembly: GCF_046119375.1. Classification (NCBI taxonomy): domain Eukaryota; kingdom Metazoa; phylum Chordata; class Amphibia; order Anura; family Dendrobatidae; genus Phyllobates; species Phyllobates terribilis. Next base: position 175,808,317 of record NW_027362773.1, read on the forward strand.
GAGTTATCACTGTGTTATCTGTGGTGTTACATAGGACTGCAGGTGACATCTACGACATTATCTGTACTCAGATAGTTATCACTGTGTTATCTGTGGTGTTACATAGGACTGCAGGTGACATCTACTACATTATCTGTACTCAGAGAGTTATCACTGTGTTATCTGTGGTGTTACATAGGACTGCAGGTTGCATCTACTACATTATCTGTACTCAGAGAGTTATCACTGTGTTATCTGTGGTGTTACATAGGACTGCAGGTGACATCTACTACATTATCTGTACTCAGAGAGTTATCACTGTGTTATCTGTGGTGTTACATAGGACTGCAGGTGACATCTACTACATTATCTGTACTCAGAGAGTTATCACTGTGCTATCTGTGGTGTTACATAGGACTGCTGGTGACATCTACTGCATTATCAGTACTCAGAGAGTCATCACTGTGTTATCTGTGGTGTTACATAGGACTGCAGGTGACATCTACTACATTATCTGTACTCAGAGAGTTATCACTGTGTTATCTGTGGTGTTACATAGGACTGCAGGTGACATCTACTACATTATCTGTACTCAGAGAGATATCACTGTGTTATCTGTGGTGTTACATAGGACTGCAGGTGACATCTACTACATTATCTGTACTCAGAGAGTTATCACTGTGTTATCTGTGGTGTTACATAGGACTGCAGGTGGCATCTACTACATTATCTGTACTCAGAGAGTTACCACTGTGTTATCTGTGGTGTTACATAGGACTGCAGGTGGCATCTACTACATTATCTGTACTCAGAGAGTTATCACTGTGCTATCTGTGGTGTTACATAGGACTGCAGGTGACATCTACTACATTATCTGTACTCAGAGAGATATCACTGTGTTATCTGTGGTGTTACATAGGACTGCAGGTGACATCTACTACATTATCTGTACTCAGAGAGTTATCACTGTGTTATCTGTGGTGTTACATAGGACTGCAGGAGACATCTACTACATTATCTGTACTCAGAGAGTTATCACTGTGTTATCTGTGGTGTTACATAGGACTGCAGGTGACATCTACTACATTATCTGTACTCAGAGTTATCACTGTGTTATCTGTGGTGTTACATAGGACTGCAGGTGACATCTACTACATTATCTGTACTCAGAGAGTTATCACTGTGTTATCTGTGGTGTTACATAGGACTGCGGGTGACATCTACTACATTATCTGTACTCAGAGAGTTATCACTGTGTTGTCTGTGTTACATGGGACTGCAGGTGACATTTACTACATTACCTGTATCACTGTTATATGGGGTGTTACATAGGACTGCAGGTGACCACATTGTCCTGGCATGTAGTGGGCCGTTGTCACCACTGCACACGTCACTGGTTCGCCTTCATTCATGGTGTCGTGTGTCAGCTGTGATCACATTGTCAGGATGCTGAAGATTCATCCACGTGCCACCGCTCACCATCCTCCGCGTTACCGGCCTCCACCATGAGCGGACCTGAGGATCAGTATATGGGGCGCTCTGCCCATTCTGGGGTCGGTATATGGAGCGCTCTGCCCATTCTGGAGTCGGTATATGGAGCGCTCTGCCCATTCTGGGGTCGGTATATGGAGCGCTCTGCCCATTCTGGGGTCGGTATATGGAGCGCTCTGCCCATTCTGGGGTCGGTATATGGAGCGCTCTGCCCATTCTGGGGTCGGTATATGGAGCTCTCTGCCCATTCTGGAGTCGGTATATGGAGCGCTCTGCCCATTCTGGGGTCGGTATATGGAGCGCTCTGCCCATTCTGGGGTCGGTATATGGAGCGCTCTGCCCATTCTGGGGTCGGTATATGGAGCGCTCTGCCCATTTTGGAGTCGGTATATGGAGCGCTCTGCCCATTCTGGGGTCGGTATATAGAGCGCTCTGCCCATTCTGGGGTCGGTATATGGAGCGCTCTGCCCATTCTGGAGTCGGTATATAGAGCGCTCTGCCCATTCTGGAGTCGGTATATGGAGCTCTCTGCCCATTCTGGAGTCGGTATATGGAGCGCTCTGCCCATTCTGGAGTCGGTATATGGAGCGCTCTGCCCATTCTGGGGTCGGTATATGGAGCGCTCTGCCCATTCTGGGGTCGGTATATGGAGCTCTCTGCCCATTCTGGAGTCGGTATATAGAGCGCTCTGCCCATTCTGGGGTCGGTATATGGAGCGCTCTGCCCATTCTGGGGTCGGTATATGGGGCGCTCTACCCATTCTGGGGTCGGTATATGGAGCGCTCTGCCCATTCTGGGGTCGGTATATGGAGCGCTCTGCCCATTCTGGGGTCGGTATATGGAGCGCTCTGCCCATTCTGGGGTCGGTATATGGAGCGCTCTGCCCATTCTGGGGTCGGTATATGGAGCGCTCTGCTCATTCTGGAGTCGGTATATGGAGCGCTCTGCCCATTCTGGGGTCGGTATATGGGGCGCTCTGCCCATTCTGGGGTCGGTATATGGAGCGCTCTGCCCATTCTGGGGTCGGTATATGTAGCTCTCTGCCCATTCTGGAGTCGGTATATAGAGCGCTCTGCCCATTCTGGGGTCGGTATATGGAGCGCTCTGCCCATTCTGGGGTCGGTATATGGAGCGCTCTGCCCATTCTGGGGTCGGTATATGGAGCGCTCTGCCCATTCTGGGGTCGGTATATGGAGCGCTCTGCCCATTCTGGGGTCGGTATATGGAGCGCTCTGCCCATTCTGGGGTCGGTATATGGAGCGCTCTGCCCATTCTGGGGTCGGTATATGGAGCGCTCTGCCAATTCTGGGGTCGGTATATGGAGCGCTCTGCCCATTCTGGAGTCGGTATATGGAGCGCTCTGCTTATTCTGGAGTCGGTATATGGAACGCTCTGCCCATTCTGGAGTCGGTATATGGAGCGCTCTACCCATTCTGGGGTCGGTATATGGAGCGCTCTGCCCATTCTGGAGTCGGTATATGGAGCTCTCTGCCCATTCTGGAGTCGGTATATGGAGCGCTCTGCCCTTTCTGGAGTCGGTATATGGAGCGCTCTGCCCATTCTGGCGTCGGTATATGGAGCGCTCTGCCCATTCTGGGGTCGGTATATGGAGCGCTCTGCCCATTCTGGAGTCGGTATATAGAGCGCTCTGCCCATTCTGGGGTCGGTATATGGAGCGCTCTGCCCATTCTGGAGTCGGTATATGGAGCGCTCTGCTTATTCTGGAGTTGGTATATGGAGCGCTCTGCCCATTCTGGAGTCGGTATATGGAGCGCTCTGCCTATTCTGGGGTCGGTATATGGAGCGCTCTGCCCATTCTGGAGTTGGTATATGGAGCGCTCTGCCCATTCTGGAGTTGGTATATAGAGCGCTCTGCCCATTCTCGGATCGGTGCATGGAGCGCTCTGCCTATTCTGGGGTCGGTATATGGAGCGCTCTGCCCATTCTGGAGTCGGTATATGGAGCGCTCTACCCATTCTGGAGTCGGTATATGGAGCGCTCTGCCCATTCTGGAGTCGGTATATGGAGCTCTCTGCCCATTCTGGAGTCGGTATATGGAGCGCTCTGCTCATTCTGGAGTCGGTATATGGAGCGCTCTACCCATTCTGGAGTCGGTATATGGAGCTCTCTGCCCATTCTGGAGTCGGTATATGGAGCGCTCTGCCCATTCTGAAGTCGGTATATGGAGCGCTCTGCTCATTCTGGAGTCGGTATATGGAGCGCTCTGCCCATTCTGGGGTCGGTATATGGAGCGCTCTGCCCATTCTGGGGTCGGCATATGGAGCGCTCTGCCCATTCTGGGGTCGGTATATGGAGCGCTCTGCCCATTCTGGGGTCGGTATATGGAGCGCTCTGCCCATTCTGGGGTCGGTATATGGAGCGCTCTGCCCATTCTGGGGTTGGTATATGGAGCGCTCTGCCAATTCTGGGGTCGGTATATGGAGCGCTCTGCCCATTCTGGAGTCGGTATATGGAGCGCTCTGCTTATTCTGGAGTCGGTATATGGAGCGCTCTGCCCATTCTGGAGTCGGTATATGGAGCGCTCTACCCATTCTGGGGTCGGTATATGGAGCGCTCTGCCCATTCTGGAGTCGGTATATGGAGCGCTCTGCCCATTCTGGAGTCGGTATATGGAGCTCTCTGCCCATTCTGGAGTCGGTATATGGAGCGCTCTGCCCATTCTGGAGTCGGTATATGGAGCGCTCTGCCCATTCTGGGGTCGGTATATGGAGCGCTCTGCCCATTCTGGGGTCGGTATATGGAGCGCTCTGCCCATTCTGGCGTCGGTATATGGAGCGCTCTGCCCATTCTGGGGTCGGTATATGGAGCGCTCTGCCCATTCTGGGGTCGGTATATAGAGCGCTCTGCCCATTCTGGGGTCGGTATATGGAGCGCTCTGCCCATTCTGGAGTCGGTATATGGAGCGCTCTGCTTATTCTGGAGTTGGTATATGGAGCGCTCTGCCCATTCTGGAGTCGGTATATGGAGCGCTCTGCCTATTCTGGGGTCAGTATATGGAGCGCTCTGCCCATTCTGGAGTTGGTATATGGAGCGCTCTGCCCATTCTGGAGTTGGTATATAGAGCGCTCTGCCCATTCTCGGATCGGTGCATGGAGCGCTCTGCCTATTCTGGGGTCGGTATATGGAGCGCTCTGCCCATTCTGGAGTCGGTATATGGAGCGCTCTACCCATTCTGGAGTCGGTATATGGAGCGCTCTGCCCATTCTGGAGTCGGTATATGGAGCTCTCTGCCCATTCTGGAGTCGGTATATGGAGCGCTCTGCTCATTCTGGAGTCGGTATATGGAGCGCTCTACCCATTCTGGAGTCGGTATATGGAGCTCTCTGCCCATTCTGGAGTCGGTATATGGAGCGCTCTGCCCATTCTGAAGTCGGTATATGGAGCGCTCTGCTCATTCTGGAGTCGGTATATGGAGCGCTCTGCCCATTCTGGGGTCGGTATATGGAGCGCTCTGCCCATTCTGGAGTCGGTATATGGAGCGCTCTGCTCATTCTGGAGTCGGTATATGGAGCGCTCTGCTCATTCTGGAGTCGGTATATGGAGCGCTCTACCCATTATGGAGTCGGTATATGGAGCGCTCTGCCCATTCTGGAGTCGGTATATGGAGCGCTCTGCTCATTCTGGAGTCGGTATATGGAGCGCTCTACCCATTCTGGAGTCGGTATATGGAGCGCTCTGCCCATTCTGGAGGCGGTATATGGAGCTCTCTGCCCATTCTGGAGTCGGTATATGGAGCTCTCTGCCCATTCTGGAGTCGGTATATGGAGCGCTCTGCCCATTCTGGAGGCGGTATATAGAGCGCTCTGCCCATTCTGGAGGCGGTATATGGAGCGCTCTGCCCATTCTGGAGGCGGTATATAGAGCGCTCTGCCCATTCTGGAGGCGGTATATAGAGCGCTCTGCCCATTCTGGAGGCGGTATATGGAGCACTCTTCCAAGCAGCGTTCACATGAGTCTCTGAGGCTGTAATTCAGGTTCTTGAGTGCAGGATTCGTGCAGTCATAGTGGTCTGAATACAGACTATAGTGTGCGTATTCGGGCGCCATCGTCACTCGGCCGCGCTGTCCCGGCAGCCCTGTCTGCAGCTGATATCCGCTGGGTTCACTCTGAGATTTTTGAAAACTGTAAGGACGTATTCACACTGAGGCCTGCGTCTTCACGGTTGTTTCTCCACTTTTCTGGAGTAATTTGCTCTTTCAGTGACTTCAGCATTTGCGTCTTATTCTCTACGTTTTTAGTCCATTTAGGACATTTTTTACGTTTTTTGCGCTTTTCTTTGATTCTTTGCAGATTTAAGAAATTCGCTTTTACCAAATGTCCTTTTTCGGGGGCATCAGTCTCCAGTTCCTGCCTGCAGGAACGAGACCTTTTAGAGGGTCTATTTAGAGTGGTTATAGGCAATAATAAAGAACATTTTTGATCCTGTGCCAAATTCATTAACCCCGTCCACCATTTTAAAGGATTTGAAAAAAATGTCAGTAAACATAAAAAGAAAAGTCAGTAAACCGCAGGTAATGAATCGGGCTGGGGTCTTTTTGTGGAGTTTTTGGATGGGAGAATGAGCAGAAGGCTTTTTCAGTGTTTACTTCAGTTCTTTATGGAGATCAGAACATGGCGGAAAAACATAAAAAAAAATCTGATGACAAAAAGACGCTGATAAAAAACACAAGTCGCCTGAGAAAGGGGGAATTTTCTGAAGGGTCTTATACTTCAAAAACAGTCGATATTAAATGGAAATGTTGGAAAAAGATGCAGTGGGAACACTCTCTAAGGGTAAGTGCACAAGACGTGTCCTGTAGACCACAGGCGGCCCTGACGTGTCCTGTAGACCACGGGCGGCCCTGATGTGTCCTGTAGACCACAGGCGGCCCAGACGTGTCCTGTAGACCACAGGCGGCCCAGACGTGTCCTGTAGACCACAGGCGGCCCAGACGTGTCCTGTAGACCACAGGCGGCCCTGACGTGTCCTGTAGACCATGTGCGGCCCAGACGTGTCCTGTAGACCACGTGCGGCCCTGACGTGTCCTGTAGACCACGGGCGGTCCTGACGTGTCCTGTAGACCACAGGCGGCCCAGACGTGTCCTGTAGACCACAGGCGGCCCTGACGTGTCCTGTAGACCACGGGCGGCCCAGACGTGTCCTGTAGACCACAGGCGGCCCTGACGTGTCCTGTAGACCACAGGCGGCCCTGACGTGTCCTGTAGACCACAGGCGGCCCTGACGTGTCCTGTAGACCACAGGCGGCCCTGACGTGTCCTGTAGACCACGGGCGGCCCAGACCTGTCCTGTAGACCACGGGCGGCCCTGACGTGTCCTGTAGACCACGGGCGGCCCTGACGTGTCCTGTAGACCACGGGCGGCCCTGACGTGTCCTGTAGACCACGGGCGGCCCAGACCTGTCCTGTAGACCACGGGCGGCCCTGACGTGTCCTGTAGACTACGGGCGGCCCTGACGCGTCCTGTAGACCATGGGCGACCCTGACACGGATCGCCATCTCTACGATTAGATGTTTGGCAGATGAAGATCTTGTGGGATTGGTCACATGTGGAGGCTCCATTTCAAAATAGGGAGGACCTTGATACAAGTGTGGACCAATGAGTCCATGACAGGGACCCCTCCATGTCTAGAAATGAGAGGTGGAGGAAAGTATTGTAAGATGAATGATGAGATGATCTGCGGATGGCCTGTGGGGTGGTGGGCTGGAGGAGCCCCTTACTCACTGTGTGATTTGGGGGGGATGGTGGGCAGTCTTCTGTGCAGCAGAACGTTCTACATGAGCAGAGACAGAACAGACTTACCCTTGTTCTCTCCTCTCCAGGAACAACAGCCGTGTGATTCTTCAGAAAGCGGATCCCACGTCCCAAGGAGACACGGTAAGACGACACATATATTATATATATTACATGTAGGCGGTAAACATGGCGCTGCACGCCGCAATATCCTGCATATCCAAACAGAAGAAAGTCACACTATGGCCTGACGCCGCACTCACCGCCCAGATGTCCATCGTGTTCTCTTGTGCCATCACATCAATGTGACGTCGGAGCCGCTCGCCGTGTGCCGCACTCTTCTCTCTCTACACATCTGTATACAGGTGTTATAAACAGGTGATCTCACCCAGCATATATATAGGTGTACAGGTGTAATGTATACAGGTGTATTATATACAGGTAATATCACCCAGCATATATACATGTACAGGTGTAATGTATACAGGTGTATTATAGACAGGTAATATCACCCAGCTTATATAGGTGTACAGGTGTAATGTATACAGGTGTTTTATATACAGGTAATATCACCCAGTATATATAGGTGTACAGGTGTAATGTATACAGGTGTATTATATACAGGTAATATCACCCAGCTTATATAGGTGTACAAGTGTATTATATACAGGTAATATCACCCAGCATATATACATGTACAGGTGTAATGTATACAGGTGCATTATATACAGGTAATATCACCCAGCTTATATAGGTGTACAGGTGTAATGTATACAGATGTATTATATACAGGTAATATCACCCAGTATATGTAGGTGTACAGGTGTAATGTATACAGGTGTATTATATACAGGTAATATCACCCAGTATATGTAGGTGTACAGGTGTAATGTATACAGGTGCATTATATACAGGTAATATCACCCAGTATATGTAGGTGTACAGGTGTAATGTATACAGGTGCATTATATACAGGTAATATCACCCAGCTTATATAGGTGTACAGGTGTAATGTATACAGGTGTATTATATACAGGTAATATCACCCAGCATATATACATGTACAGGTGTAATGTATACAGGTGTATTATATACAGGTAATATCACCCAGCTTATATAGGTGTACAGGTGTAATGTATACAGGTGTTTTATATACAGGTAATATCACCCAGTATATATAGGTGTACAGGTGTAATGTATACAGGTGTATTATATACAGGTAATATCACCCAGCTTATATAGGTGTACAGGTGTAATGTATACAAGTGTATTATATACAGGTAATATCACCCAGCTTATATAGGTGTACAGGTGTAATGTATACAGGTGTATTATATACAGGTAATATCTCCCAGCATATATAGGTGTACAGGTGTAATGTATACAGGTGTATTATATACAGGTAATATCTCCCAGCATATATAGGTGTACAGGTGTAATGTATACAGGTGTATTATATACAGGTAATATCACCCAGCATACACAGGTGTAGAGGTGTAATGCATACAGATGTATTAAATACAGGTAATATCACCCAGCATATATAGGTGTACAGGTGTAATGTATACAGGTGTATTATATACAGGTAATATCACCCAGTATATATAGGTGTACAGGTGTAATGTATACAGGTGTATTATATACAGGTAATATCACCCAGCTTATATAGGTGTAGAGGTGTAATGTATACAGGTGTATTATATACAGGTAATATCACCCAGCATATATAGGTGTACAGGTGTAATGCATACAGGTGTATCATATACAGGTAATATCACTCAGTATATATAGGTGTACAGGTGTAATGTATACAGATGTATTATATACAGGTAATATCACCCAGCATATATAGGTGTACAGGTGTAATGTATACAGGTGTATTATATACAGGTAATATCTCCCAGCTTATATAGGTGTAGAGGTGTAATGTATACAGGTGTATTATATACAGGTAATATCACCCAGCTTATATAGGTGTAGAGGTGTAATGTATACAGGTGTATTATATACAGGTAATATCACCCAGCATATATAGGTGTACAGGTGTAATGTATACAGGTGTATTATTTACAGGTAATATCACCCAGCATATATAGGTGTACAGGTGTATTATATACAGGTAATATCACCCAGTATATATAGGTGTACAGGTGTAATGTATACAGGTGTATTATATACAGGTAATATCACCCAGTATATATAGGTGTACAGGTGTAATGTATACAGGTGTATTATATACAGGTAATATCACCCAGTATATATAGGTGTACAGGTGTAATGTATACAGGTGTATTATATACAGGTAATATCACCCAGTATATATAGGTGTACAGGTGTAATGCATACAGATGTATTATATACAGGTAATATCACCCAGTATATATAGGTGTACAGGTGTAATGTATACAGGTGTATTATATACAGGTAATATCACCCAGTATATATAGGTGTATAGGTGTAATGTATACAGGTGTATTATATACAGGTAATATCACCCAGCATATATAGGTGTACAGGTGTAATGTATACAGGTGTATTATATACAGGTAATATCACCCAGTATATATAGGTGTACAGGTGTATTGTATACAGGTGTATTATATACAGGTAATATCACCCAGCATATATAGGTGTACAGGTGTAATGTATACAGATGTATTATATACAGGTAATATCACCCAGTATATGTAGGTGTACAGGTGTAATGTATACAGGTGTATTATATACAGGTAATATCACCCAGTATATATAGGTGTACAGGTGTATTGTATACAGGTGTATTATATACAGGTAATATCTCCCAGCATATATAGGTGTACAGGTGTAATGTATACAGATGTATTATATACAGGTAATATCACCCAGCATATATAGGTGTACAGGTGTAATGTATACAGGTGTATTATATACAGGTAATATCACCCAGTATATATAGGTGTACAGGTGTAATGTATACAGGTGTATTATATACAGGTAATATCACCCAGCTTATATAGGTGTACAGGTGTAATGTATACAGATGTATTATATACAGGTAATATCACCCAGTATATGTAGGTGTACAGGTGTAATGTATACAGGTGTATTAAATACAGGTAATATCACTCAGTATATATAGGTGTACAGGTGTAATGTATACAGATGTATTATATACAGGTAATATCACCCAGTATATGTAGGTGTACAGGTGTATTATATACAGGTAATATCACCCAGTATATATAGGTGTACAGGTGTAATGTATACAGGTGTTTTATATACAGGTAATATCACCCAGCTTATATAGGTGTACAGGTGTAATGTATACAGGTGTATTATATACAGGTAATATCACCCAGCTTATATAGGTGTACAGGTGTAATGTATACAGATGTATTATATACAGGTGATCTCACCCAGCATATATAGGTGTACAGGTGTAATGTATACAGGTGTATTATATACAGGTAATATCACCCAGCTTATATAGGTGTACAGGTGTAATGTATACAGGTGTTTTATATACAGGTAATATCACCCAGCATATATAGGTGTACAGGTGTATTATATACAGGTAATATCACCCAGCATATATAGGTGTACAGGTGTAATGTACACAGGTGTATTATATACAGGTAATATCACCCAGCTTATATATGTGTACAGGTGTAATGTATACAGATGTATTATATACAGGTAATATCACCCAGTATATGTAGGTGTAAAGGTGTAATGTATACAGGTGTATTATATACAGGTAATATCACCCAGCATATATAGGTGTAATGTATACAGATGTATTATATACAGGTAATATCAGCCAGCATATATAGGTGTACAGGTGTATTATATACAGGTAATATCACCCAGCATATATACGTGAAGAGGTGTAATGTATACAGATGTATTATATACAGGTAATCTCACCCAGTATATATAGGTGTACAGGTGTAATGTATACAGGTGTATTATATACAGGTAATATCACCCAGTATATATAGGTGTACAGGTGTAATGTATACAGGTGTATTATATACAGGTAATATCACCCAGTATATATAGGTGTACAGGTGTAATGTATACAGGTGTATTATATACAGGTAATATCACCCAGTATATATAGGTGTACAGGTGTAATGCATACAGATGTATTATATACAGGTAATATCACCCAGTATATATAGGTGTACAGGTGTAATGTATACAGGTGTATTATATACAGGTAATATCACCCAGTATATATAGGTGTATAGGTGTAATGTATACAGGTGTATTATATACAGGTAATATCACCCAGCATATATAGGTGTACAGGTGTAATGTATACAGGTGTATTATATACAGGTAATATCACCCAGTATATATAGGTGTACAGGTGTATTGTATACAGGTGTATTATATACAGGTAATATCACCCAGCTTATATAGGTGTACAGGTGTAATGTATACAGATGTATTATATACAGGTAATATCACCCAGTATATGTAGGTGTACAGGTGTAATGTATACAGGTGTATTATATACAGGTAATATCACCCAGTATATATAGGTGTACAGGTGTATTGTATACAGGTGTATTATATACAGGTAATATCTCCCAGCATATATAGGTGTACAGGTGTAATGTATACAGATGTATTATATACAGGTAATATCACCCAGCATATATAGGTGTACAGGTGTAATGTATACAGGTGTATTATATACAGGTAATATCACCCAGTATATATAGGTGTACAGGTGTAATGTATACAGGTGTATTATATACAGGTAATATCACCCAGCTTATATAGGTGTACAGGTGTAATGTATACAGATGTATTATATACAGGTAATATCACCCAGTATATGTAGGTGTACAGGTGTAATGTATACAGGTGTATTAAACACAGGTAATATCACTCAGTATATATAGGTGTACAGGTGTAATGTATACAGATGTATTATATACAGGTAATATCACCCAGTATATGTAGGTGTACAGGTGTAATGTATACAGGTGTATTATATACAGGTAATATCACCCAGTATATATAGGTGTACAGGTGTAATGTATACAGGTGTTTTATATACAGGTAATATCACCCAGCTTATATAGGTGTACAGGTGTAATGTATACAGGTGTATTATATACAGGTAATATCACCCAGCTTATATAGGTGTACAGGTGTAATGTATACAGATGTATTATATACAGGTGATCTCACCCAGCATATATAGGTGTACAGGTGTAATGTATACAGGTGTATTATATACAGGTAATATCACCCAGCTTATATAGGTGTACAGGTGTAATGTATACAGGTGTTTTATATACAGGTAATATCACCCAGCATATATAGGTGTACAGGTGTATTATATACAGGTAATATCACCCAGCATATATAGGTGTACAGGTGTAATGTACACAGGTGTATTATATGCAGGTAATATCACCCAGCTTATATATGTGTACAGGTGTAATGTATACAGATGTATTATATACAGGTAATATCACCCAGTATATGTAGGTGTAAAGGTGTAATGTATACAGGTGTATTATATACAGGTAATATCACCCAGCATATATAGGTGTAATGTATACAGATGTATTATATACAGGTAATATCAGCCAGCATATATAGGTGTACAGGTGTATTATATACAGGTAATATCACCCAGCATATATACGTGAAGAGGTGTAATGTATACAGATGTATTATATACAGGTAATCTCACCCAGTATATATAGGTGTACAGGTGTAATGTATACAGGTGTATTATATACAGGTAATATCACCCAGTATATATAGGTGTACAGGTGTAATGTATACAGGTGTATTATATACAGGTAATATCACCTAGATTATATAGGTGTAGAGGTGTAATGTATACAAGTGTATTATATACAGGTAATATCACCCAGTATATATACATGTACAGGTGTAATGTATACAGGTGTATTATATACAGGTAATATCTCCCAGCATATATAGGTGTACAGGTGTAATGTATACAGGTGTATTATATGCAGGTAATATCACCCAGCATTTATAGGTGTAGAGGTGTAATGTATACAGGTGTATTATATACAGGTAATATCTCCCAGCTTATATAGGTGTACAGTTGTAATGTATACAGGTGTATTATATACAGGTAATATCTCCCAGCATATATAGGTGTACAGGTGTAATGTATACAGGTGTATTATATACAGGTAATATCACCCAGCATACACAGGTGTAGAGGTGTAATGCATACAGATGTATTAAATACAGGTAATATCACCCAGCATATATAGGCGTACAGGTGTAATGTATACAGGTGTATTATATACAGGTAATATCACCCAGTATATATAGGTGTACAGGTGTAATGTATACAGGTGTATTATATACAGGTAATATCACCCAGCTTATATAGGTGTAGAGGTGTAATGTATACAGGTGTATTATATACAGGTAATATCACCCAGCATATATAGGTGTACAGGTGTAATGTATACAGGTGTATTATATACAGGTAATATCACTCAGTATATATAGGTGTACAGGTGTAATGTATACAGATGTATTATATACAGGTAATATCACCCAGCATATATAGGTGTACAGGTGTATTATATACAGGTAATATCACCCAGTATATATAGGTGTACAGGTGTAATGTATACAGGTGTATTATATACAGGTAATATCACCCAGTATATATAGGTGTACAGGTGTAATGTATACAGGTGTATTATATACAGGTAATATCACCCAGTATATATAGGTATACAGGTGTATTATATACAGGTAATATCACCCAGTATATATAGGTGTACAGGTGTAATGCATACAGATGTATTATATACAGGTAATATCACCCAGTATATATAGGTGTACAGGTGTAATGTATACAGGTGTATTATATACAGGTAATATCACCCAGCATATATAAGTGTACAGGTGTAATGTATACAGGTGTATTATATACAGGTAATATCACCCAGTATATATAGGTGTACAGGTGTATTGTATACAGGTGTATTATATACAGGTAATATCACCCAGCATATATAGGTGTACAGGTGTAATGTATACAGATGTATTATATACAGGTAATATCACCCAGTATATGTAGGTGTACAGGTGTAATGTATACAGGTGTATTATATACAGGTAATATCACCCAGTATATATACATGTACAGGTGTATTGTATACAGGTGTATTATATACAGGTAATATCTCCCAGCATATATAGGTGTACAGGTGTAATGTATACAGATGTATTATATACAGGTAATATCACCCAGCATATATAGGTGTACAGGTGTAATGTATACAGGTGTATTATATACAGGTAATATCACCCAGTATATATAGGTGTACAGGTGTAATGTATACAGGTGTATTATATACAGGTAATATCACCCAGCTTATATAGGTGTACAGGTGTAATGTATACAGATGTATTATATACAGGTAATATCACCCAGTATATGTAGGTGTACAGGTGTAATGTATACAGGTGTATTAAATACAGGTAATATCACTCAGTATATATAGGTGTACAGGTGTAATGTATACAGATGTATTATATACAGGTAATATCACCCAGTATATGTAGGTGTACAGGTGTAATGTATACAGGTGTATTATATACAGGTAATATCACCCAGTATATATAGGTGTACAGGTGTAATGTATACAGGTGTTTTATATACAGGTAATATCACCCAGCTTATATAGGTGTACAGGTGTAATGTATACAGGTGTATTATATACAGGTAATATCACCCAGCTTATATAGGTGTACAGGTGTAATGTATACAGATGTATTATATACAGGTGATCTCACCCAGCATATATAGGTGTACAGGTGTAATGTATACAGGTGTATTATATACAGGTAATATCACCCAGTTTATATAGGTGTACATGTGTAATGTATACAGGTGTTTTATATACAGGTAATATCACCCAGCATATATAGGTGTACAGGTGTATTATATACAGGTAATATCACCCAGCATATATAGGTGTACAGGTGTAATGTACACAGGTGTATTATATACAGGTAATATCACCCAGCTTATATATGTGTACAGGTGTAATGTATACAGATGTATTATATACAGGTAATATCACCCAGTATATGTAGGTGTAAAGGTGTAATGTATACAGGTGTATTATATACAGGTAATATCACCCAGCATATATAGGTGTAATGTATACAGATGTATTATATACAAGTAATATCAGCCAGCATATATAGGTGTACAGGTGTATTATATACAGGTAATATCACCCAGCATATATACGTGAAGAGGTGTAATGTATACAGATGTATTATATACAGGTAATCTCACCCAGTATATATAGGTGTACAGGTGTAATGTATACAGGTGTATTATATACAGGTAATATCACCCAGTATATATAGGTGTACAGGTGTAATGTATACAGGTGTATTATATACAGGTAATATCACCTAGATTATATAGGTGTAGAGGTGTAATGTATACAAGTGTATTATATACAGGTAATATCTCCCAGCATATATAGGTGTACAGGTGTAATGTATACAGGTGTATTATATGCAGGTAATATCACCCAGCATTTATAGGTGTAGAGGTGTAATGTATACAGGTGTATTATATACAGGTAATATCTCCCAGCTTATATAATTGTACAGGTGTAATGTATACAGGTGTATTATATACAGGTAATATCTCCCAGCATATATAGGTGTACAGGTGTAATGTATACCGGTGTATTATATACAGGTAATATCACCCAGCATTTATAGGTGTAGAGGTGTAATGTATACAGATGTATTATATACAGGTAATATCACCCAGCATATATAGGTGTACAGGTGTAATGTATACAGGTGTATTATATACAGGTAATATCACCCAGTATATATAGGTGTACAGGTGTAATGTATACAGGTGTTTTATATACAGGTAATATCACCCAGCTTATATAGGTGTACAGGTGTAATGTATACAGATGTATTATATACAGGTAATATCACCCAGTATATGTAGGTGTAGAGGTGTAATGTATACAGGTGTATTATATACAGGTAATATCACCCAGTATATATAGGTGTACAGGTGTAATGTATACAGGTGTTTTATATACAGGTAATATCACCCAGCTTATATAGGTGTACAGGTGTAATGTATACAGGTGTATTATATACAGGTAATATCACCCAGCTTATATAGGTGTACAGGTGTAATGTATACAGATGTATTATATACAGGTGATCTCACCCAGCATATATAGGTGTACAGGTGTAATGTATACAGGTGTATTATATACAGGTAATATCACCCAGCTTATATAGGTGTACAGGTGTAATGTATACAGGTGTTTTATATACAGGTAATATCACCCAGCATATATAGGTGTACAGGTGTATTATATACAGGTAATATCACCCAGCATATATAGGTGTACAGGTGTAATGTACACAGGTGTATTATATACAGGTAATATCACCCAGCTTATATATGTGTACAGGTGTAATGTATATAGATGTATTATATACAGGTAATATCACCCAGTATATGTAGGTGTAAAGGTGTAATGTATACAGGTGTATTATATACAGGTAATATCACCCAGCATATATAGGTGTAATGTATACAGATGTATTATATACAGGTAATATCAGCCAGCATATATAGGTGTACAGGTGTATTATATACAGGTAATATCACCCAGCATATATACGTGAAGAGGTGTAATGTATACAGATGTATTATATACAGGTAATCTCACCCAGTATATATAGGTGTACAGGTGTAATGTATACAGGTGTATTATATACAGGTAATATCACCCAGTATATATAGGTGTACAGGTGTAATGTATACAGGTGTATTATATACAGGTAATATCACCTAGATTATATAGGTGTAGAGGTGTAATGTATACAAGTGTATTATATACAGGTAATATCACCCAGTATATATACATGTACAGGTGTAATGTATACAGGTGTATTATATACAGGTAATATCTCCCAGCATATATAGGTGTACAGGTGTAATGTATACAGGTGTATTATATGCAGGTAATATCACCCAGCATTTATAGGTGTAGAGGTGTAATGTATACAGGTGTATTATATACAGGTAATATCTCCCAGCTTATATAGGTGTACAGGTGTAATGTATACAGGTGTATTATATACAGGTAATATCTCCCAGCATTTATAGGTGTACAGGTGTAATGTATACAGGTGTATTATATACAGGTAATATCTCCCAGCTTATATAGGTGTACAGGTGTAATGTATACCGGTGTATTATATACAGGTAATATCACCCAGCATTTATAGGTGTAGAGGTGTAATGTATACAGATGTATTATATACAGGTAATATCACCCAGTATATGTAGGTGTACAGGTGCAATGTATACAGGTGTATTATATACAGGTAATATCTCCCAGCTTATATAGGTGTACAGGTGTAATGTATACAGGTGTATTATATACAGGTTATATCTCCCAGCATATATAGGTGTACAGGTGTAATGTATACAGATGTATTATATACAGGTAATATCACCCAGTATATATAGGTGTACAGGTGTATTGTATACAGGTGTATTATATACAGGTAATATCACCCAGCATATATAGGTGTACAGGTGTAATGTATACAGATGTATTATATACAGGTAATATCACCCAGTATATGTAGGTGTACAGGTGCAATGTATACAGGTGTATTATATACAGGTAATATCACCCAGTATATATAGGTGTACAGGTGTATTGTATACAGGTGTATTATATACAGGTAATATCTCCCAGCATATATAGGTGTACAGGTGTAATGTATACAGATGTATTATATACAGGTAATATCACCCAGCATATATAGGTGTACAGGTGTAATGTATACAGGTGTATTATATACAGGTAATATCACCCAGTATATATAGGTGTACAGGTGTAATGTATACAGGTGTATTATATACAGGTAATATCACCCAGCTTATATAGGTGTACAGGTGTAATGTATACAGATGTATTATATACAGGTAATATCACCCAGTATATGTAGGTGTGCAGGTGTAATGTATACAGGTGTATTATATACAGGTAATATCACCCAGTATATATAGGTGTACAGGTGTAATGTATACAGGTGTTTTATATACAGGTAATATCACCCAGCTAATATAGGTGTACAGGTGTAATGTATACAGGTGTATTATATACAGGTAATATCACCCAGCATATATAGGTGTACAGGTGTATTATATACAGGTAATATCACCCAGCATATATAGGTGTAATGCATATAGATGTATTATATACAGGTAATATCACCCAGCATATATAGGTGTACAGGTGTATTATATACAGGTAATATCACCCAGCATATATAGGTGTACAGGTGTAATGTATACAGGTGTATTATATACAGGTAATATCACCCAGTATATATAGGTGTACAGGTGTAATGTATACAGGTGTTTTATATACAGGTAATATCACCCAGATTATATAGGTGTACAGGTGTAATGTATACAGGTGTATTATATACAGGTAATATCACCCAGCTTATATAGGTGTACAGGTGTAATGTATACAGGTGTTTTATATACAGGTAATATCACCCAGCATATATAGGTGTACAGGTGTATTATATACAGGTAATATCACCCAGCATATATAGGTGTACAAGTGTAATGTACACAGGTGTATTATATACAGGTAATATCACCCAGCTTATATAGGTGTACAGGTGTAATGTATACAGATGTATTATATACAGGTAATATCACCCAGTATATGTAGGTGTACAGGTGTAATGTATACAGGTGTATTATATACAGGTAATATCACCCAGCATATATAGGTGTAATTTATACAGATGTATTATATACAGGTAATATCAGCCAGCATATATAGGTGTACAGGTGTATTATATACAGGTAATATCACCCAGCATATATACGTGAAGAGGTGTAATGTATAGAGATGTATTATATACAGGTAATCTCACCCAGTATATATAGGTGTACAGGTGTAATGTATACAGGTGTATTATATACAGGTAATATCACCCAGTATATATAGGTGTACAGGTGTAATGTATACAGGTGTATTATATACAGGTAATATCACCTAGATTATATAGGTGTAGAGGTGTAATGTATACAAGTGTATTATATACAGGTAATATCACCCAGTATATATACATGTACAGGTGTAATGTATACAAGTGTATTATATACAGGTAATATCTCCCAGCATATATAGGTGTACAGGTGTAATGTATACAGGTGTATTATATACAGGTAATATCTCCCAGCATATATAGGTGTACAGGTGTAATGTATACAGGTGTATTATATACAGGTAATATCTCCCAGCATATATAGGTGTACAGGTGTAATGTATACAGGTGTATTATATACAGGTAATATCTCCCAGCATATATAGGTGTACAGGTGTAATGTATACAGGTGTATTATATATAGGTAATATCACCCAGCTTATATAGGTGTACAGGTGTAATGTATACAGGTGTATTATATACAGGTAATATCTCCCAGCTTATATAGGTGTACAGGTGTAATGTATACAGGTGTATTATATGCAGGTAATATCACCCAGCATTTATAGGTGTACAGGTGTAATGTATACAGGTGTATTATATACAGGTAATATCTCCCAGAATATATAGGTGTACAGGTGTAATGTATACCGGTGTATTATATACAGGTAATATCACCCAGTATATATAGGTGTACAGGTGTAATGTATACAGGTGTATTATATACAGGTAATATCACCTAGATTATATAGGTGTAGAGGTGTAATGTATACAAGTGTATTATATACAGGTAATATCACCCAGTATATATACATGTACAGATGTAATGTATACAGGTGTATTATATACAGGTAATATCTCCCAGCATATATAGGTGTACAGGTGTAATGTATACAGGTGTATTATATACAGGTAATATCACCCAGCTTATATAGGTGTACAGGTGTAATGTATACAGGTGTATTATATACAGGTAATATCACCCAGTATACATAGGTGTAGAGGTGTAATACATACAGATGTATTATACACAGGTAATATCACCCAGCATATATAGGTGTACAGGTGTAATGTATACAGGTGTATTATATACAGGTAATATCACCCAGTATATATAGGTGTACAGGTGTAATGTATACAGGTGTATTATATACAGGCAATATCACCCAGCATATATAGGTGTACAGGTGTAATGTATACAGGTGTATTATATACAGGTAATATCACCCAGTATATATAGGTGTACAGGTGTATTGTATACAGGTGTATTATATACAGGCAATATCACCCAGTATATATAGGTGTACAGGTGTAATGTATACAGGTGTATTATATACAGGCAATATCACCCAGCATATATAGGTGTACAGGTGTAATGTATACAGGTGTATTATATACAGGTAATATCACCCAGTATATATAGGTGTACAGGTGTAATGCAAACAGATGTATTATATACAGGTAATATCACCCAGTATATATAGGTGTACAGGTGTAATGTATACAGGTGTATTATATACAGGTAATATCACCCAGTATATATAGGTGTACAGGTGTAATGTATACAGGTGTATTATATACAGGCAATATCACCCAGCATATATAGGTGTACAGGTGTAATGTATACAGGTGTATTATATACAGGTAATATCACCCAGTATATATAGGTGTACAGGTGTATTGTATACAGGTGTATTATATACAGGTAATATCACCCAGCATATATAGGTGTACAGATGTAATGTATACAGATGTATTACATACAGGTAATATCACCCAGTATATGTAGGTGTACAGGTGTAATGTATACAGGTGTATTATATACAGGTAATATCACCCAGTATATATAGGTGTACAGGTGTATTGTATACAGGTGTATTATATACAGGTAATATCTCCCAGCATATATAGGTGTACAGGTGTAATGTATACAGATATATTATATACAGGTAATATCACCCAGCATATATAGGTGTACAGGTGTAATGTATACAGGTGTATTATATACAGGTAATATCATCCAGTATATATAGGTGTACAGGTGTAATGTATACAGGTGTATTATATACAGGTAATATCACCCAGCTTATATAGGTGTACAGGTGTAATGTATACAGGTGTATTATATACAGGTAATATCACCCAGTATATGTAGGTGTACAGTTGTAATGTATACAGGTGTATTAAATACAGGTAATATCACTCAGTATATATAGGTGTACAGGTGTAATGTATACAGATGTATTATATACAGGTAATATCACCCAGCTTATATAGGTGTACAGGTGTAATGTATACAGGTGTATTATATACAGGTAATATCACCCAGTATATGTAGGTGTACAGTTGTAATGTATACAGGTGTATTAAATACAGGTAATATCACTCAGTATATATAGGTGTACAGGTGTAATGTATACAGATGTATTATATACAGGTAATATCACCCAGCTTATATAGGTGTACAGGTGTAATGTATACAGGTGTATTATATACAGGTAATATCACCCAGCTTATATAGGTGTACAGGTGTAATGTATACAGATGTATTATATACAGGTGATCTCACCCAGCTTATATAGGTGTACAGGTGTAATGTATACAGGTGTATTATATACAGGTAATATCACCCAGCATATATAGGTGTACAGGTGTATTATATACAGGTAATATCACCCAGCATATATAGGTGTAATGCATATAGATGTATTATATACAGGTAATATCACCCAGCATATATAGGTGTAATGTATACAGGTGTATTATATACAGGTAATATCACCCAGCTTATATAGGTGTACAGGTTTAATGTATACAGGTGTTTTTTATACAGGTAATATCATCCAGCATATATAGGTGTACAGGTGTATTATATACAGGTAATATCACCCAGCATATATAGGTGTACAGGTGTAATGTACACAGGTGTATTATATACAGGTAATATCACCCAGTATATATAGGTCTAATGTATACAGATGTATTATATACAGGTAATATCAGCCAGGATATATAGGTGTACAGGTGTATTATATACAGGTAATATCACCCAGTATATATAGGTGTACAGGTGTAATGTATACAGGTGTATTATATACAGGTAATATCACCTAGATTATATAGGTGTAGAGGTGTAATGTATACAAGTGTATTATATACAGGTAATATCACCCAGTATATATACATGTACAGGTGTAATGTATACAAGTGTATTATATACAGGTAATATCTCCCAGCATATATAGGTGTACAGGTGTAATGTATACAGGTGTATTATATACAGGTAATATCACCCAGTATATATAGGTGTACACGTGTAATGTATACAGGTGTATTATATACAGGTAATATCTCCCAGCATATATAGGTGTACAGGTGTAATGTATACAGGTGTATTATATACAGGTAATATCTCCCAGAATATATAGGTGTACAGGTGTAATGTATACAGGTGTATTATATACAGGTAATATCACCCAGTATATATAGGTGTACAGGTGTAATGTATACAGGTGTATTATATACAGGTAATATCACCCAGTATATATAGGTGTACACGTGTAATGTATACAGGTGTATTATATACAGGTAATATCTCCCAGCATATATAGGTGTACAGGTGTAATGTATACAGGTGTATTATATACAGGTAATATCTCCCAGCATATATAGGTGTACAGGTGTAATGTATACAGGTGTATTATATACAGGTAATATCTCCCAGCATATATAGGTGTACAGGTGTAATGTATACAGGTGTATTATATATAGGTAATATCACCCAGCTTATATAGGTGTACAGGTGTAATGTATACAGGTGTATTATATACAGGTAATATCTCCCAGCTTATATAGGTGTACAGGTGTAATGTATACAGGTGTATTATATACAGGTAATATCTCCCAGAATATATAGGTGTACAGGTGTAATGTATAACGGTGTATTATATACAGGTAATATCACCCAGTATATATAGGTGTACAGGTGTAATGTATACAGGTGTATTATATTCAGGTAATATCACCTAGATTATATAGGTGTAGAGGTGTAATGTATACAAGTGTATTATATACAGGTAATATCACCCAGTATATATACATGTACAGGTGTAATGTATACAGTTGTATTATATACAGGTAATATCACTCAGTATATATAGGTGTACAGGTGTAATGTATACAGATGTATTATATACAGGTAATATCACCCAGCTTATATAGGTGTAGAGGTGTAATGTATACAGGTGTATTATATACAGGTAATATCACCCAGCATATATAGGTGTACAGGTGTAATGTATACAGGTGTATTATATACAGGTAATATCACCCAGTATATATAGGTGTACAAATGTAATGTATACAGGTGTATTATTTACAGGTAATATCACCCAGCATATATAGGTGTACAGGTGTAATGTATACAGGTGTATTATATACAGGTAATATCACCCAGTATATATAGGTGTACAGGTGTAATCTATACAGGTGTATTATATACAGGTAATATCACCCAGTATATATAGGTGTACAGGTGTAATGTATACAGGTGTATTATATACAGGTAATATCTCCCAGTATATATAGGTGTACAGGTGTATTGTATGCAAGTGTATTATATACAGGTAATATCACCCAGTATATATAGGTGTACAGGTGTAATGTATACAGGTGTATTATATACAGGTAATATCA
Organism: Phyllobates terribilis; assembly: GCF_046119375.1. Classification (NCBI taxonomy): domain Eukaryota; kingdom Metazoa; phylum Chordata; class Amphibia; order Anura; family Dendrobatidae; genus Phyllobates; species Phyllobates terribilis. The sequence goes on from NW_027362773.1 coordinate 175,832,270, forward strand.
CCCAGTATATATAGGTGTACAGGTGTATTGTATGCAAGTGTATTATATACAGGTAATATCACCCAGCATATATAGGTGTACAGGTGTAATGTATACAGATGTATTATATACAGGTAATATCACCCAGTATATGTAGGTGTACAGGTGTAATGTATACAGGTGTATTATATACAGGTAATATCACCCAGTATATATAGGTGTACAGATGTTTTCTATACAGGTGTATTATATACAGGTAATATCTCCCAGCATATAGGTGTACAGGTGTAATGTATACAGATGTATTATATACAGGTAATATCACCCAGCATATATAGGTGTACAGGTGTAATGTATACAGGTGTATTATATACAGGTAATATCACCCAGTATATATAGGTGTACAGGTTTAATGTATACAGGTGTATTATATACAGGTAATATCACCCAGCTTATATAGGTGTACAGGTGTAATGTATACAGATGTATTATATACAGGTAATATCACCCAGTATGTGTAGGTGTACAGGTGTAATGTATACAGGTGTATTAAATACAGGTAATATCACTCAGTATATATAGGTGTACAGGTGTAATGTATACAGATATATTATATACAGGTAGTATCACCCAGTATATGTAGGTGTACAGGTGTAATGTATACAGGTGTTTTATATACAGGTAATATCACCCAGCTTATATAGGTGTACAGGTGTAATGTATACAGGTGTATTATATACAGGTGATCTCACCCAGCATATATAGGTGTACAGGTGTAATGTATAGAGGTGTATTATATACAGGTAATATCACCCAGCATATATAGGTGTACAGGTGTAATGTATACAGGTGTATTATATACAGGTAATATCACCCAGCATATATAGGTGTACAGGTGTATTATATACAGGTAATATCACCCAGCATATATAGGTGTAATGCATATAGATGTATTATATACAGGTAATATCACCCAGCATATATAGGTGTACAGGTGTAATGTATACAGGTGTATTATATACAGGTAATATCACCCAGCTTATATAGGTGTACAGGTGTAATGTATACAGGTGTTTTATATACAGGTAATATAACCCAGCATATATAGGTGTACAGGTGTATTATATACAGGTAATATCACCCAGCATATATAGGTGTACAGGTGTAATGTACACAGGTGTATTATATACAGGTAATATCACCCAGCTTATATATGTGTACAGGTGTAATGTATACAGATGTATTATATACAGGTAATATCACCCAGTATATGTAGGTGTACAGGTGTAATGTATACAGGTGTATTATATACAGGTAATATCACCCAGCATATATAGGTGTAATGTATACAGGTGTATTATATACAGGTAATATCAGCCAGCATATATAGGTGTACAGGTGTATTATATACAGGTAATATCACCCAGCATATATACGTGAAGAGGTGTAATGTATACAGATGTATTATATACAGGTAATCTCACCCAGTATATATAGGTGTACAGGTGTAATGTATACAGGTGTATTATATACAGGTAATATCACCCAGTATATATAGGTGTACAGGTGTAATGTATACAGGTGTATTATATACAGGTAATATCACCTAGATTATATAGGTGTAGAGGTGTAATGTATACAAGTGTATTATATACAGGTAATATCACCCAGTATATATACATGTACAGGTGTAATATATACAGGTGTATTATATACAGGTAATATCTCCCAGCATATATAGGTGTACAGGTGTAATGTATACAGGTGTATTATATGCAGGTAATATCACCCAGCATTTATAGGTGTAGAGGTGTAATGTATACAGGTGTATTATATACAGGTAATATCTCCCAGCTTATATAGGTGTACAGGTGTAATGTATACAGGTGTATTATATACAGGTAATATCTCCCAGCATATATAGGTGTACAGGTGTAATGTATACAGGTGTATTATATACAGGTAATATCACCCAGCATTTATATGTGTAGAGGTGTAATGTATACAAGTGTATTATATACAGATAATATCACCCAGTATATGTAGGTGTACAGGTGTAATGTATACAGGTGTATTATATACAGGTAATATCTCCCAGCTTATATAGGTGTACAGGTGTAATGTATACAGGTGTATTATATACAGGTAATATCACCCAGTATATATAGGTGTACAGGTGTATTATATACAGGTAATATCACCCAGCATATATAGGTGTACAGGTGTAATGTATACAGGTGTATTATATACAGGTAATATCACCCAGCATATATAGGTGTACAGGTGTAATGTATACAGGTGTATTATATATAGGTAATATCACCCAGCTTATATAGGTGTACAGGTGTAATGTATACAGGTAATATCTCCCAGCTTATATAGGTGTACAGGTGTAATGTATACCGGTGTATTATATACAGGTAATATATCCCAGCATATATAGGTGTACAGGTGTAATGTATACAGGTGTATTATATATAGGTAATATATCCCAGCATATATAGGTGTACAGGTGTAATGTATACAGGTGTATTATATATAGGTAATATCACCTAGCTTATATAGGTGTACAGGTGTAATGTATACAGGTGTTTTATATACAGGTAATATCACCCAGCATATATAGGTGTACAGGTGTAATGTATACAGGTGTTTTATATACAGGTAATATTACCCAGCTTATATACAGTACAGACCAAAAGTTTGGACACACCTTCTCATTTAAAGATTTTTCTGTATTTTCATGACTATGAAGATTGTACATTCACACTGAAGGCATCAAAACTATGAATTACCACATGTGGAATTATATACTTAACCAAAAAGTGTGAAACCACTGAAAATATGTCTTATATTCTAGGTTCTTCACAGTATCCACCTTTTGCTTTGATGACTGCTTTGCACACTCTTGGCATTCTCTTGATGAGCTTCAAGAGGTAGTCACCGGAAATGGTCTTCACTTCACAGGTGTGCCCTGTCAGGTTTAATAAGTGGGATTTCTTGCCTTATAAATGAGGTCAGGACCATCAGTTGTGTTGTGCAGAAGTCAGGTGGATACACAGCTGATAGTCCTACTGAATAGACTGTTAGAATTTGTATTATGGCAAGAAAACAGCAGCTAAGTAAAGAAAAATGAGTGGCCATCATTACTTTAAGAAATGAAAGTCAGTGCGAAAAATTGGGCAAACTTTGAAAGTGTCCCCAAGTGCAGTTGCGAAAACCATCAAGCGCTACAAAGAAACTGGCTCACATGAGGACCGCCCCAGGAAAGGAAGACCAAGAGTCACCTCTGCTTCTGAGGATAAGTTTATCCGAGTCACCAGCCTCAGAAATCGCAGGTTAACAGCAGCTTAGATTAGAGACCTGGTCAATGCCACACAGAGTTCTAGCAGCAGACACATCTCTACAACAACTGTTAAGAGGAGACTTTGTGCAGCCGGCCTTCATGGTAAAATAGCTGCTAGGAAACCACTGCTAAGGACAGGCAACAAGCAGAAGAGACTTGTTTGGGCTAAAGAACACAAGGAATGGACATTAGACCAGTGGAAATCTGTGCTTTGGTCTGATGAGTCCAAATTTGAGATCTTTGGTTCCAACCACCGTGTCTTTGTGCGACGCAGAAAAGGTGAAGGGATGGACTCTACATGCCTGGTTCCCACCGTGAAGCATGGAGGAGGAGGTGTGATGGTGTGGGGGGGCTTTGCTGGTGACACTGTTGGGGATTTATTCAAAATTGAAGGCATACTGAACCAGCATGGCTACCACAGCATCTTGCAGCGGCATGCTATTCCATCCGGTTTGCGTTTACTTGGACCATCATTTATTTTTCAACAGGACAATGACCCCAAACACCTCCAGGCTGTGTAAAGACTATTTGACCAAGTAGGAGAGTGATGGGGGGGCTACGCCAGATGACCTGGCCTCCACAGTCACCAGACCTGAACCCAATCGAGATGGTTTGGGGTGAGCTGGACCGCAGAGTGAAGGCAAAAGGGCCAACAAGTGCTAAGCATCTCTGGGAACTTCTTCAAGATTGTTGGAAGACCATTTCCGGTGACTACCTCTTGAAGCTCATCAAGAGAATGCCAAGAGTGCGCAAAGCAGTCATCAAAACAAAGGTGGCTACTGTGAAGACCCTAGAATATAAGACATATTTTCAGTTGTTTCACACTTTTTTGTTAAGTATATAATTCCACATGTGTTAATTCATAGTTTTGATGCCTTCAGTGTGAATGTACAATCTTCATAGTCATGAAAATACAGAAAAATCTTTAAATGAGAAGGTGTGTCCAAACTTTTGGTCTGTACTGTAGGTGTACAGGTGTAATGTATACAGGTGTATTATATACAGGTAATATCACCCAGCTTATATAGGTGTACAGGTGTAATGTATACAGGTGTATTATATACAGGTAATATCACCCAGCATATATAGGTGTACAGGTGTAATGTACACAGGTAATATCACCCAGCTTATATAGGTGTACAGGTGTATTGTATACAGGTGTTTTATATGCAGGTAATATCACCCAGCTTATATAGGTGTACAGGTGTAATGTATACAGGTGTATTATATACAGGTAATATCACCCAGCATATATAAGTGTACAGGTGTAATGTATACAGGTGTATTATATACAGGTAATATCACCCAGTATATATAGGTGTACAGGTGTAATGTATACAGGTGTATTATATACAGGTAATATCACCCAGCATATATAGGTGTACAGGTGTAATGTATACAGGTGTATTATATACAGGTAATATCACCCAGCATATATAGGTGTACAGGTGTAATGTACACAGGTAATATCACCCAGCTTATATAGGTGTACAGGTGTAATGTATACAGGTGTATTATATACAGGTAATATCACCCAGCATACATAGGTGTAGAGGTGTAATGTATACAGGTGTATTATATACAGGTAATATCACCCAGTATATATAGGTGTACAGGTGTATTATATACAGGTAATATCACCCAGCATATATAGGTGTACAGGTGTAATGTATATAGGTGTATTATATACAGGTAATATCTCCCAGCTTATATAGGTGTACAGGTGTAATGTATACAGGTGTATTATATACAGGTAATATCACCCAGCATATATAGGTATACAGGTGTATTATATACAGGTAATATCACCCAGCATATATAGGTGTACAGGTGTAATGTATTCAGGTGTATTATATACAGGTAATATCACCCAGCATACATAGGTGTAGAGGTGTAATGTATACAGGTGTATTATATACAGGTAATATCTCCCAGCTTATATAGGTGTACAGGTGTAATGTATACAGGTGTATTATATATAGGTAATATCACCCAGCTTATATAGGTGTACAGGTGTAATGTATACAGATGTATTATATACAGGTAATATCACCCTGTATATATAGGTGTACAAGTGTATTGTATACAGGTGTATTATATACAGGTGATCTCACCCAGTATATATAGGTGTACAGGTGGAATGTATACAGGTGTATTATATACAGGTGATCTCACCCAGTATATATAGGTGTACAGGTGTATTGTATACAAGTGTATTATATACAGGTAATATCACCCAGCTTGTATAGGTGTACAGGTGTAATGTATACAGGTGTAATATATACAGGTGTATTATATACAGGTAATATCACCCAGCATATATAGGTGTACAGGTGTAATGTATACAGGTGTATTATATACAGGTAATATCACCCAGCTTATATAGGTGTAAGGTATACAAGTTGTAAGGCGGCGGTGTTCACACCGTGCAGTAACTGAGGCAGTGACCCAAGTAAGTCCAAGATAAACAGCTTAATTCAGCAACTCACAGGTGTAATGTATACAGATGTATTATATACAGGTAATATCACCCAGTATATATAGGTGTACAGGTGTAATGTATACAGGTGTATTATATACAGGTAATATCACCCAGTATATATAGGTGTACAGGTGTAATGTATACAGGTGTATTATATACAGGTGATCTCACCCAGTATATATAGGTGTACAGGTGTAATGTATACAGGTGTATTATATACAGGTAATATCACCCAGCATATATAGGTGTACAGGTGTAATGTATACAGGTGTATTATATACAGGTAATATCACCCAGTATATATACATGTACAGGTGTGATGTATACAAGTGTATTATATACAGGTAATATCTCCCAGCATATATAGGTGTACAGGTGTAATGTATACAGGTGTATTATATACAGGTAATATCACCCAGCATATATAGGTGTACAGGTGTAATGTATACAGGTGTATTATATATAGGTAATATCACCCAGCTTATATAGGTGTACAGGTGTAATGTATACAGGTAATATCTCCCAGCTTATATAGGTGTACAGGTGTAATGTATACCGGTGTATTATATACAGGTAATATATCCCAGCATATATAGGTGTACAGGTGTAATGTATACAGGTGTATTATATATAGGTAATATCACCCAGCTTATATAGGTGTACAGGTGTAATGTATACAGGTGTTTTATACAGGTAATATTACCCAGCTTATATACAGTACAGACCAAAAGTTTGGACACACCTTCTCATTTAAAGATTTTTCTGTATTTTCATGACTATGAAAATTGTACATTCACACTGAAGGCATCAAAACTATGAATTACCACATGTGGAATTATATACTTAACAAAAAAGAGTGAAACAACTGAAAATATGTCTTATATTCTAGGTTCTTCACAGTAGCCACCTTTTGCTTTGATGACTGCTTTGCACACTCTTGGCATTCTCTTGATGAGCTTCAAGAGGTAGTCACCGGAAATGGTCTTCACTTCACAGGTGTGCCCTGTCAGGTTTAATAAGTGGGATTTCTTGCCTTATAAATGGGGTTTTCACCATCAGTTGTGTTGTGCAGAAGTCTGGTGGATACACAGCTGATAGTCCTACTGAATAGACTGTTAGAATTTGTATTATGGCAAGAAAACAGCAGCTAAGTAAAGAAAAATGAGTGGCTATCATTACTTTAAGAAATGAAGGTCAGTCAGTCCGAAAAATTGGGAAAACTTTGAAAGTCTCCCCAAGTGCAGTTGCGAAAACCATCAAGCGCTACAAAGAAACTGGCTCACATGAGGACCGCCCCAGGAAAGGAAGACCAAGAGTCACCTCTATTTCTGAGGATAAGTTTATCCGAGTCACCAGCCTCAGAAATCGCAGGTTAACAGCAGCTCAGATTAGAGACCAAGTCAATGCCACACAGAGTTCTAGCAGCAGACACATCTCTACAACAACTGTTAAGAGGAGACTTTGTGCAGCCGGCCTTCATGGTAAAATAGCTGCTAGGAAACCACTGCTAAGGACAGGCAACCAGCAGAAGAGACTTGTTTGGGCTAAAGAACACAAGGAATGGACATTAGACCAGTGGAAATCTGTGCTTTGGTCTGATGAGTCCAAATTTGAGATCTTTGGTTCCAACCACCGTGCCTTTGTGCGACGCAGAAAAGGTGAACGGATGGACTCTACATGCCTGGTTCCCACCGTGAAGCATGGAGGAGGAGGTGTGATGGTGTGATGGTGTGGGGGGGCTTTGCTGGTGACACTGTTGGGGATTTATTCAAAATTGAAGGCATACTGAACCAGCATGGCTACCACAGCATCTTGCAGCGGCATGCTATTCCATCCGGTTTGCGTTTACTTGGACCATCATTTATTTTTCAACAGGACAATGACCCCAAACACCTCCAGGCTGTGTAAGGACTATTTGACCAAGTAGGAGAGTGATGGGGGGGCTACGCCAGATGACCTGGCCTCCACAGTCACCAGACCTGAACCCAATCGAGATGGTTTGGGCTGAGCTGGACCGCAGAGTGAAGGCAAAAGGGCCAACAAGTGCTAAGCATCTCTGGGAACTCCTTCAAGATTGTTGGAAGACCATTTCCGGTGACTACCTCTTGAAGCTCATCAACAGAATGCCAAGAGTGTGCAATGCAGTCATCAAAGCAAAAGGTGGCTACTGTGAAGAACCTAGAATATAAGACATATTTTCAGTTGTTTCACACTTTCTTGTTAAGTATATAATTCCACATGTGGTAATTCATAGTTTTGATGCCTTCAGTGTGAATGTACAATTTTCATAGTCATGAAAATACAGAAAAATCTTTAAATGAGAAGGTGTGTCCAAACTTTTGGTCTGTACTGTAGGTGTACAGGTGTAATGTATACAGGTGTATTATATACAGGTAATATCACCCAGCATATATAGGTGTACAGGTGTAATGTACACAGGTAATATCACCCAGCTTATATAGGTGTACAGGTGTATTGTATACAGGTGTTTTATATGCAGGTAATATCACCCAGCTTATATAGGTGTACAGGTGTAATGTATACAGGTGTATTATATACAGGTAATATCACCCAGCATATATAGGTGTACAGGTGTAATGTACACAGGTAATATCACCCAGCTTATATAGGTGTACAGGTGTAATGTATACAGGTGTATTATATACAGGTAATATCACCCAGTATATATAGGTGTACAGGTGTATTATATACAGGTAATATCACCCAGCTTATATAGGTGTACAGGTGTAATGTATACAGGTAATATCACCCAGCATATATAGGTGTACAGGTGTAATGTACACAGGTAATATCACCCAGCTTATATAGGTGTACAGGTGTAATGTATACAGGTGTATTATATACAGGTAATATCACCCAGCATACATAGGTGTAGAGGTGTAATCTATACAGGTGTATTATATACAGGTAATATCACCCAGTATATATAGGTGTACAGGTGTATTATATACAGGTAATATCACCCAGCATATATAGGTGTACAGGTGTAATGTATTCAGGTGTATTATATACAGGTAATATCACCCAGCATATATAGGTGTACAGGTGTAATGTATTCAGGTGTATTATATACAGGTAATATCACCCAGCATACATAGGTGTAGAGGTGTAATGTATACAGGTGTATTATATACAGGTAATATCTCCCAGCTTATATAGGTGTACAGGTGGAATGTATACAGGTGTATTATATACAGGTAATATCACCCAGTATATATAGGTGTACAGGTGTAATGTATACAGGTGTATTATATACAGGTGATCTCACCCAGTATATATAGGTGTACAGGTGTAATGTATACAAGTGTATTATATACAGGTAATATCACCCAGCTTGTATAGGTGTACAGGTGTAATGTACACAGGTAATATCACCCAGCTTATATAGGTGTACAGGTGTAATGTATACAGGTGTATTATATACAGGTAATATCACCCAGTATATATAGGTGTACAGGTGTATTATATACAGGTAATATCACCCAGTATATATAGGTGTACAGGTGTATTATATACAGGTAATATCACCCAGCTTATATAGGTGTACAGGTGTAATGTATACAGGTGTATTATATACAGGTAATATCACCCAGCATATATAGGTGTACAGGTGTAATGTACACAGGTAATATCACCCAGCTTATATAGGTGTACAGGTGTATTGTATACAGGTGTATTATATACAGGTAATATCTCCCAGCTTATATAGGTGTACAGGTGTATTATATACAGGTAATATCACCCAGTATATATAGGTGTACAGGTGTATTATATACAGGTAATATCACCCAGCATATATAGGTGTACAGGTGTAATGTATTCAGGTGTATTATATACAGGTAATATCACCCAGCATATATAGGTGTACAGGTGTCATGTATTCAGGTGTATTATATACAGGTAATATCACCTAGATTATATAGGTGTACAGGTGTATTATATACAGGTAATATCACCCAGCATACATAGGTGTAGAGGTGTAATGTATACAGGTGTATTATATACAGGTAATATCTCCCAGCTTATATAGGTGTACAGGTGTAATGTATACAGGTGTATTATATACAGGTAATATCACCCAGTATATATAGGTGTACAGGTGTAATGTATACAGGTGTATTATATACAGGTGATCTCACCCAGTATATAGGTGTACAGGTGTAATGTATACAAGTGTATTATATACAGGTAATATCACCCAGCTTGTATAGGTGTACAGGTGTAATGTATACAGGTGTATTATATACAGGTAATATCACCCAGCATATATAGGTGTACAGGTGTAATGTATACAGGTGTATTATATACAGGTAATATCACCCAGCTTATATAGGTGTAAGGTATACAAGTTGTAAGGCGGCGGTGTTCACACCGTGCAGTAACTGAGGCAGTGACCCAAGTAAGTCCAAGATAAACAGCTTAATTCAGCAACTCACAGGTGTAATGTATACAGATGTATTATATACAGGTAATATCACCCAGTATATATAGGTGTACAGGTGTAATGTATACAGGTGTATTATATACAGGTAATATCACCCAGTATATATAGGTGTACAGGTGTAATGTATACAGGTGTATTATATACAGGTGATCTCACCCAGTATATATAGGTGTACAGGTGTAATGTATACAGGTGTATTATATACAGGTAATATATCCCAGCATATATAGGTGTACAGGTGTAATGTATACAGGTAATATCACCCAGTATATATAGGTGTACAGGTGTAATGTATACAGGTGTATTATATACAGGTAATATCACCCAGTATATATAGGTGTACAGGTGTAATGTATACAGGTGTATTATATACAGGTGATCTCACCCAGTATATATAGGTGTACAGGTGTAATGTATACAGGTGTATTATATACAGGTAATATATCCCAGCATATATAGGTGTACAGGTGTAATGTATACAGGTGTATTATATACAGGTAATATCACCCAGCATATATAGGTGTACAGGTGTAATGTATACAGGTGTATTATATACAGGTGATCTCACCCAGCATATATAGGTGTACAGGTGTAATGTATACAGGTGTATTATATACAGGTAATATCACCCAGCATATATAGGTGTACACGTGTAATGTATACAGGTGTATTATATACAGGTAATATCACCCAGCTTATATAGGTGTACAGGTGTAATGTATACAGGTGTATTATATACAGGTAATATCACCCAGCTTATATAGGTGTACAGGTGTAATGTATACAGGTGTATTATATACAGGTAATATCACCCAGCTTATATAGGTGTACAGGTGTATTGTATAGAGGTGTATTATATACAGGTAATATTACCCAGCATATATAGGTGTACAGGTGTATTATATACAGGTAATATCACCCAGTATATATAGGTGTACAGGTGTAATGTATACAGGTGTATTATATACAGATAATATCACCCAGCTTATATAGGTGTACAGGTGTAATGTATACAGGTGTTTTATATACTGGTAATATCACCCAGCTTATATAGGTGTACAGGTGTAATGTATACAGGTGTATTATATACAGGTAATATCACCCAGCATATATAGGTGTACAGGTGTATTGTATACAGGTGTATTATATACAGGTAATATCACCCAGCATATATAGGTGTACAGGTGTAATGTATACAGGTGTATTATATACAGGTAATATCACCCAGCATATATAAGTGTACAGGTGTATTGTATACAGGTGTATTATATACAGGTAATATCACCCAGCATATATAGGTGTACAGGTGTAATGTATACAAGTGTATTATATACAGGTAATATCACCCAGCTTATATAGGTGTACAGGTGTAATGTATACAGGTGTATTATATACAGGTAATATCACCCAGCATATATAGGTGTACAGGTGTAATGTATACAGGTGTATTATATACAGGTAATATCTCCCAGCATATATAGGTGTACAGGTGTAATGTATACAGGTGTATTATATACAGGTAATATCTCCCAGCATATATAGGTGTACAGGTGTAATGTATACAAGTGTATTATATACAGGTAATATCACCCAGCTTATATAGGTGTACAGGTGTAATGTATACAGGTGTATTATATACAGGTAATATCACCCAGCATATATAGGTGTACAGGTGTAATGTATACAGGTGTATTATATACAGGTAATATCTCCCAGCATATATAGGTGTACAGGTGTAATGTATACAGGTGTATTATATACAGGTAATATCTCCCAGCATATATAGGTGTACAGGTGTAATGTATACAGGTGTATTATATACAGGTAATATCACCCAGCATATATAGGTGTAATGTATACAGGTGTATTATATACAGGTAATCTCACCCAGCTTATATAGGTGTAAGGTATACAAGTTGTAAGGCGGCGGTGTTCACACCGTGCAGTAACTGAGGCAGTGACCCAAGTAAGTCCAAGATAAACAGCTTAATTCAGCAACTCACGGGTTAACAGAAAAGTCCTCCGGTTCGCAGCCGGGTTAACACAAGTCCATACACAATGGTTGCCGGGGGCAACGGCAGCGCCGGGCCGCTCAGAGCCTGACGGGTGCAGAGCCTTCCCAGGCGGTGGTTCAGCCACCCTCCATCCTGCTGAGGTCTCCTGCTCTGCTCCTAGCAGGTCCCAACATAGAACAACACTAATCCTTAGTGCAGGGTTTATAAAAGACCTGTGGTAAGAGCCACTGGAAAACCCGGGTTGGAGGAGGAGGCCGCCCCACTGCCTCCTTTGACCTCCTCCAAGAAATGAAGGCCCTGCCGGGTTTTTACTAATCTGCCTTAGACAGATAGCCTGACCAGGTCAATGCTCACCTTCATTCCTGCATTGTAGCCATAGCTGTGTGTGTGACTGCATTGCACTCCAATGGGTTTAATAGGTCTCTGTACACATTCTGGGGGATATATAACGTCCGTTGTACCTCACGGACGGCGAACATCAAATAGGGTAACAACATGTCCCAATCCCTTCCGTCCTTAGAAACCACCTTTTTTTTAACATGGACTTGAGGGTTTTATTGAACCGTTCTACTAGCCCGTCGGTTTGAGGGTGGTACACCGAGGTGCGCAATTGTTTAATTTTTAGCAGTTTGCACAGTTCCCTCGTCACCTTGGACATAAAAGGGGTCCCCAGATCCGTCAGGATCTCCTTAGGTAGCCCAAGGCGACAGAACATGGCAAACAGCTCCCGTGCAATCAGTTTTGCCGAGGTGTGGCGTAGAGGTATAGCCTCTGGGTACCGGGTGGCATAGTCGACGACCACCAGTATATGTTGGTGGCCACAAGCAGATTTTACAATGGGATCTTAATATTTTCTATGACCTCTCCCCCTCTGTGACGATTTACAGATTGCCCCTTAAGCCTACCTTATGGGCCACTCTTCCTGGATTCCATAACACCCTCTCTTTCAGGAGTTCGGAGATGGGCTTCTCCGGGGAGCCACTCAGTGTCACCGGACAGGTGTTGGACTCCTGGCTGGAGGTAGCCAGAAGTGACAGCGGCTAGATAGGTTGTCTCCCTAGGGGATAACCACCTTTTCCCATTAGTCCGACAAGCTGTTAGCCCAACTCGCTCACCACCCTGACCGATTGGGGACCCAGCTTTCTGATCACTTTGACCGGTTCGGCGTAAATCTTTCCTACCCCTCTGACAGGCTATACCTTCATCCCATACTCCTGTACAGACAGTGGGGCACACATTTCCCTTACCTTGCCCGGTTTTGGGGCCTACCTTCCCATCCCTCATTGTTGCCTCGGGAGCCGTACTAGTCATGGGGCAGCTACCACCGACCATGTCATCCTCTGGCGTGACACTGGTCAGCTGCATGGGATCACTTTCCTCATGATTCCTGTGTTTCTCACCATCCTTTCCCGTTACCTCTGGAGCCGTGCTAGTCATGGGGCAGCTACCACCGACCATATCACCGTCCGTCATGACACTGGCCAACTGCACGGGACGACCTGCTTCCTTGTGTCCATGCCTGCTCCCATCACCCATAGCACTTATACTGGATCCTTTTAGGGCATCCTCGGCAGCATCACCCCATGGGGTGAGATGGCCGAGTACCCCTTTACCACAACACACATTTTTATTATGCATTACATCGACATTGACAGTTGCATCACATGACATATCAGATCTGGAAGGGTTGTTAGAAATGTATCGGGCAACCAACCATCCTAGATCAGTTCCCAGTAGCACATTAGTGGGGAGATTCTCTGACACTCCCACTTCCCTTAACCCCCTCCCTGCACACCAGTCCAGGAAAACTGGGTACGTTCTGCTCCAGTGTCCTTAAGCCCAACAGTAATGGTGTTGCCCACAGTAACCGGTTGTAAGTTCTCACTGGCCCTGCCAACCGCACCACACAGAAAAAGAATGGCTGCAGTAGGCCCTGGTGCCTCAGGTGTGGGGTTCATCTTCTGGCTCTCTGGGCAGACAAGGCTGATGTGACCCATTTGGTCACAAATACAACACCTATGGGAGTCAAATGCAGGCCAGGGGCTGGAAGATTTGGCAGGATCCCCTGAGGGCTGGCTGGCTGGAACACAGGGGGTGGTTGTTGGCTTACCCCATTTCCAGCTGGCAATGGCTGACTTCCCCATCTCCGGTGTGTGTGGTTGGCCTCATACGCAGCTGCAATCTGTGCAGCCTTGGCGGCCTCCTATGGCTCCCGGTTCAGCACAAACTGTCGCACTTCCAAAGGGCAAAGATGAAGAAACTGGTCCTTCACCATCAGATCCTTCAGGCCCTCAAAGGTGGTGACTGACAGTCCTTGGACCCACTGCTCCAAGTGGTGGATGGGCTCAGGACCAACATCACCGTAGCTGTCATGTGGTCCATGCTGGAGGGCTCTGAACATTTTCCAGTAAACCTCCGGATTCAGCTGGTACTTTTTTTTTCAGGGCCTGCTTGATGGCCTCCTAGTCTCCATCTTGGTCTCGAGGGAGAGAAGCAAACACTTCCAGAGATTTTCCTCTGCGCCCTGGAGTTAAATATCTGGCCCACTGGTCCTCAGGCAGCTGGACTGTCCGCAGGCTTCTTAAAACCCTCGCAGACATATGTCCAAGTCCCTGTTCTTTTCCATTACAGGAAAATGCTCAGGACGGGGTTTAAAGCTGTTGGCACTGTTGGAATCACAAGTCTGTGAGGGGGATGGCTCCTTCTGAATCCAGGCTAGCTCCAGCTGGCACAGACGCACGTCTTGGGCCTGTCGCTCGGCTCTCTCAGCCTCTCAGTCAGCTTTGGCCCATTGCTCTGCTCGCTCCTGGAATTTCATGATTAGCTGCAGTCGTCCGTCACGATCGTCTGCGGTGAGCTGCTCCAAGGCCATCTGCAAGTGGGGGTACCCACACTACCCTGGCTGCGAGTATAGCTGGCAATCACAGGCCTTGGCTGGCCGCCATCAGGGCTCTGCTGTCGGACTGGCTCTGCAGCACCTTGCAGCAGTTCAGCAATCATCTGGGCCTTGGTTTTGCCCGTGGGGTCAATCTGTCTCAGCTCACAGAGGGCAGTGAGAGTGTCCTCTGACTGCTGGTGATACCACGTGTAGCCATCATTGACAAACAAAAGATAGGACAGAAAAACAAGAGAAGGGAGAAGTGCAACTGCTACTCGTATAGTAATGTCCCAGATATAAAAAAATATTAAAACACTGAGTCTGGTTCCTTTAAAACTTTGCACAGAATTCTCGCAAGAACCGTGCAAGTTTTCAGTGACAGGAATGATTGCTCAATCCAGTCACTAATGTTCTGTAATATCTCACCGCTTGCCACCAATTCGTCAGGGCGACCCCGTCGATCCCGACTACTCACTACGTAGCTATCGGCAAGCGAGCAGTGAGCGTATGGCGTACTATGGCGTACACACCTCCGAAGTCCAGCGCATGGAATATGTGTATATGCCCCTGTACAATCACTGCCAGCTTCACGATAGCCCAATTAAGATTATTCGCTGCCACCATCAATCAGTTTAGTCTTTTTAAGAGCTATAAAATCCACTACAGGCCTGATTGGACGCCTGCTCTCTGGTAGCTTATATATGGCTTTAGGGGAGGAACGGTTACTGAACAGAAGAAACAGGACTATAAAATTTTATATTTAATCCAAAGGGAGGCAGTGTTTATGAAAAAATATGCTAAAGATTTTACAAAGGGGGACAATACAATACATATACAGTCACACAAAATAAAAGGGACTAATATAAGAAACTTACTAGACCGATCGCAGAGGCGATTCAGTTTAGCTGGAGGGAAGCACTCCAATTATGGCCGTTATGGAACAGGACCTGGGCATCCAAAATATGTAACTCCCGGCATGAGTATAGATCCAGTCTGCTGTCTGATATTTTTGTACTTTTGCGTTATAGCTCACCGGCAGGGCGTACAGATATGGAAAAATGTGCGTATTGCTTGTTGGCTAACCTTGCCGCTAAAAATGTGTCCCATCACCATCGGAATTATAGAACTTTAGACATTTCATATTTCATGTCGGTACCTACGAGACTGCAGATTTCACACATGTGCAAATGGAAACGTCGTGGCTATTGTGCGGAGTGATGTAGATTTCCTTTGAGTGTTAATGAGCAGTTTCCTCTTTATTTCAATCTCTGGCCCATATGTTGAGGTGTCTATTTCTCATTGGTCTCTGCTACTAAGAGCTCCATTTGTATGGTAATTAGCCTGGAGAATTGGGTTTGCCACCTCTTTTGTACACGGCTATTTGCATAGAAGCCACTGGCTGGAGTGTGAGCTCTTGCTCCTTGGGAGTAAGATAGGGGAGGGGGCATGAGGGATTTCGAGGGAGAGAAAGATTTCACAGGGAGAGAGAGTTTCTTAATATTTTCTATGACAAAGTCTATATAAGACCTGGTGACCCTATACTCGTCACAGTCTACCCCAGAAACAGGCAGAGTAGGGAGAGCTGCTGCTGAGTGAGGGACGCAATTGGCAGTTTTTTAGTTAGGTATAGGTATTTCACAGCAAGATATATATATATTATTCTGAACTAACAGTCCTTTCGAGGACTAATCCAGCTGCATATATTATTACTGGTGATAGCAGGAGTTAGGCAGGCAGAGTTTGTGGACAGTGTATACTGCCCAATAGGGTCCATTACAAATTCTGTCTGCTGCTGCTGTTACAGATATCCATAGCCCTACATATCAGGGCTAATTTTTTTTTTCTTCTAATCTTGATTATTTGCTTAAAAGGCAATACAGTACACCATTTACTGCTCCAGTTGCTTGTTAGCAGCATACAGCGAGATTTGGTTTGATTTTAATAGCATTGCTGTATTGTGGAAGCCGAGAAACTTTTCCATCATCAGACGTGATCCCATATTACTGCGGTAATAATACAGGTATTTTTTGGAGCGTGCCAAATATTTCACTCCATTTAAAGTCAGCCAGCTGTGTTTTGTTGAACCTATTCACACTTGGTCGCTGACCAATATTATATTACAAGGCCACTGGCTAAAACCGTGGTCGTCACACGTGATCCCATATTACTGCAGTAATAATACAGACATTTTGTGGAGCGTGCCAAATATTACACTACACTATTTAAAATGGTCAATGCATGTGGCAAGGGACGGCAAAGTGGACGTGATGGTGATGGTGAACGCAGAGGCCGAGGCTGTGGGCAAGCTGAAATTGATCCTGCTGAGGGAGCACAATCACCCACATCATGTTGAACTACCTTCCTGTCCCAATTACTAGGGGACCGCGGAACACCACTCTTGAAGCCAGAGCAATGTGAAAAGGTTGTTGGTTGGACAGCAGATAATGCTTCCAGTCACTTAGCCACCACCACCACCCTGTCTTCCACACGGTCGTCTCAGTAGCTGTGAGTCTGGACCGCATATTCCTCGCCCTGTTCCTCCTTCCTCCCACCATGCTGAGTGCCCGGAGACAACTGATCCCACACTTGGACACTCCGAAGAGCTGTTCACTTTTCCATTTATAGATTCAGGCTTCTCGCTCGGCCCGCTTCAAGTGGGGCAAAATGAGATCGTGTGTAGCTATGCCCAAATATTTAAGTAGCCACGGTTACATGAAGGCGATGGTGGGAAAGTGTAATTACTGTCGCAAGAGGTGGATGATGAGACACACTTACCAGAATGTCAGGAGGAGGACCGGAGTGCGGAAGTGGAAGACGAGGTGGTGAACGATGAAGTCACTGACCCAACCTGGCAAGGTGACATGCATAGTGAGGACAAAAGCACACAGGGGGAGGGAGGCGTAGAACCACAACTGACAGGAACAAGCAGTGTGGTGGCCACAGACACAAGGCGGGCAACTGTTCCCCAGAACACCAACACGGGGGAAGTTGCCATTCCAACTGTTAGGTCTTCCAGAGTCTGGCTCTTTTTTAAAGACTGTCCAGATAACCCCAAAAAGTCCATTTGCACTTTCTGCCAGGCCAGCATCAGCAGGGGCAGCAAAGCTACCAGCTTGACCACCACCAGCATGCTCAAGCACATGACAGCAAAGCACCCTGCTAGGTGGGCTGAACGCCAGGGTCCAGAAACTGTGTCTGCAGGTGACACCACTGCTTCTTCCGCTGTTGTGCATGCACACCAATCCCCTGTTCATGCCGCAGGCAAAGATGCCTCCCACCCTGCACCTGTCGTTGCACACTTGCAGCCATCCTCGTCACTGTCCACGTCCTTGCCCCAGCGCAGTGTTCAGTTGTCCCTACCCCAGTCATTTGAACGCAAGCGCAAATACGCAGCCAACGCCCCACTACTAAACTCACACATTTCTCGAATGCTTGCACTTGAAATGTTGCGTTTTAGACTGGTGGACACGGAATCTTTCCACAACCTGATGGCGGCTGCCGTCCCCGGGTACTCTGTCTCTAGCCACCACTATTTTTCCCAGTGTGCCGTCCCCGAATTACACAAGCACTTGTCCCAGAACATTAGCCGTGCCCTCAACAACGCAGTTACTGGGAACATCCACATAACCACAGCCACGTGGACAAGAGCATGTGGCCAGGGACGGTACATCTCACTGACGGCACACTGGGTTAACATAGTGGAAGCCAGGACTCAGTAGGACCTTGGGATGGAACACATCCTCCTGACACAGAGCCATGGGTCAATCAGGGTTGCCTCCACAGCTCCAGCACCTCCGCCTCCTCAGCGTCTATCTCTGAAATGACCACAACAGTCGGAAGCTGGAAGCACTGCCTTGGCCAAGCGGCAACAGGCCTCCTGAAGCTAATATGCTTAGGGGACACACAACACACCTCTGAAGAGCTGTTGACAGCTGTAACAGAGCAGGCAGATCTGTGGCTGTAACAGCTGAACATACAGCCAGGCATGGTCATGTGCGTCAATGTCCAGTACCTGGCGGCGGCTCTGAAGCTAGGCAACCTCACACACATACCATGCCTGGCCCATGTGCTCAACCTAGTGGTTCAGCGGTTTCTCAAAACCTACCCGGAGCTGCCTGAGTTGCTTGTCAAAGTATGCTGTGTGTCTGCCCATTTTAGAAAGTCAGCTACAGCTTCCGCCGCGCTTGCCGTGTTTCAGCAGCATTTGCAGCTTCCAGCTCACTGACTGGTGTGTGATGTCCCCACGCGTTGGAACTCAACCTTGCAGATGTTGGGAAGGATTTGTGAGCAGCAGAGGGCAGTTGTTGAGTACCAGCATCAACAAGGCCGTCGGTATTCAGGTCAGCCTCCGCACATAAGAACTGATGAGTGGACATGGATGTCAAACATCTGTACCATTCTCCAAAACTTTGAGGACTTCACCAAGATGGCGAGCGGCGATGACGCCATAATTAGAGTCACCATCCCGCTTCTCTGTCTTCTGAAACACTCTCTGCTCACAATTAAAGAGGATGCATTGCAGGCGGAGCACGATGAGATGGAGCAAGGAACCATACAGGGTGATTACACACAGCCCAGCCTCATCTCATCCCAACGTGGATTGGGTGATAATGAGGAGGAGGAAGAGGAGGAGAAACAGGAGCTGTTTTCCTGCACTACACACGGTACTACCCACACAACTGTCATACCGTCTGTTCAGCGTGTATGTCCTGAGGGAAGGGAGAACTATGAGGATGAGGAGGAGAGCATTGACAGTTGTCCTCTTGGTCAGAACAGGGAAGTCTTGGCTGTTACCAGTCTGGCACACATGGCTGACTTTATTTTCTTCTGCCTTTCCATGACCGTCGCGTTGTACGCATTTTGGCTGACAGTAACTACTGGTTGGTCACACTTCTAGACCCACGCTACAAGGAGAACTTTCTATCTCTCCTTCCCGCAGCAGAGAGGTCTAGTAAAATGTTGCATTATCAGACATCCCTCGTTGTGGAATTATTAAAATAATTAATTACCATCTGAAAACACTGGGGGCAGAGGTCGCAGCTCCTTGGACAATGAAGGAGTACAGATTAGGGAGACACAAATACGATGCAGCAGAGGCAGGGGAACACTGTCAAAAGTGTGGGACAGTTTTCTCAGAGCCTCCCAGCGCCCAGGCCCTGAGGCGCGGGGTACTCTGACAAGGAGGTAAAAGTTTTGGAAGATGCTGAGGGAGTACCTTGCCGACCGTACCAACGTCCTCCGTGATTCCTCTGTGCCTTATAATTATTGGGTATCCAAGCCGGATACGTGGAATGAACTGGCTCTCTATGCCTTGGAGGTCCTGGCCTGCCCTGCTGCCAGTGTTTTATCAGAGAAGGTTTTTAGTGCCGCTGGTGGAATTATAACCAATAGGCGAATCCTCCTGTCAACTGAAAATGCTGCCGGGCTGACTCTTATAAAAATGAACAAGGGCTGGATTGGGCCAGACTTCTCATCACCACCGAATGATAGCAGCGTAACAAACTCAAATCCAGTGTCTTTTTTTTGGGAGGTCTAACTCTATTTACATGCACCTCTGTCTTCACACCCAGACATGGGTATACGCTTCCTGATTTTGGCTATTTTCTCTTGTCCTCCTCCTTCTCCTCATCCTCCATCACCATATCACCAGGGTGACTGTAATGCAACTCCCACATAATATTTTTTTAAGGGTGTTTATGATGCCTGTAGGGAAATTTTTTTAGAGGCCTACCTCTAACATTCTGTATGTGACATGACCCTGATGAACCTGATCAGTGCTTTATATAATGAAGAGACTTTTCATAAGCATGACTACGAAATTGTACCTGATGAAGACTCTGTAATGAGTAGAAACGCGTTGTACATTGCTATTTTATATTCTAATTAATAAATCCTGAATGTAAATATCCACTGGGCCCTATTTGGAAGCGCCGCGATATACAAACCGGAATTTATCGAACCGATCTACTGAGCAAACAGGATCTTCCAACATGAGGACCTGATCCTTCCGGTAAAGCGTGCTGCAAGCCACAAGAGTCCACCACTACTAAACGTTAAACTTCAAGATTACTCAAAGGTGAGCAGTTTTCAGTTACCTCACCCTTATTTACAAATCCTAAAATATACTGCACTTAGATCTGCGCCGTTCCTTTTTCCATTTTCTCCCCTAGAAGCTGAGAGACAGCTTTACTAAATTCTGTATGTTATACAGTATGTTCTGTTCATGTATACCCGCCAGGGGTAAATGTTTTTCAGCCCATGCACTTAGAGCATGCGCATTACCAGTATAGGAGACCCGCTCCTTAACAATGGTAACATTTTTTTTTACTGAGGCTCTCCTCTATGTCTCTTCAAATGGGTATTGGAGTGCGCCCAATTTTTTGGCAGCCCTTGCAGTCACTGCATGGGCATTACCACTATAGGAGACCCGCTCCTTTATAATGGAATGTTTTTGTTTTTTTTACTGAAGCTCTCCTCTACGTCTCTTCAAAGGGGTATTGGGGTGCGTCCAAATTCTTGGCAGCCCTTGCATTCACTGCATACGCAATAACAGTATAGGAGACCCACGCCTTAATAATGGGAACATTTATTTGTAAATGAGGCCCTCCTCTATGCCTCTTCAAAGGTGTATTGGGGTTTTTCTAAATTTTGGGCAGCCATTGCAGTCACTGCATACGCAATACCGGTATAGGAGACCTGCTCCTCAATAACGGGGACAAATTTTTTTAATGAGGCCCTCCTCTTCAAAGGTGTATTGGGGTTTTTCTACATTTTGGGCAGTACTTGCATACGCAATAACAATATAGGGAACCTGCTCCTTAATAATGGGGACAACAAAGCATAGCCATCTGATGGCTCTCTAACAATAGTGAGGGACGACTGCTGACCCTCTAACAATAGTAAGGGCCGCCTGATGGCCCTATAAAAATAGGCTTTATGACTTTCACAGTCCCTTTTTCATAAATTAAACAGGATGTGTCTGATCATGTCTCACATAGCACATGGCCAGATAAGGTAGTAAAATGTTAAAATTGCATTTTACTGGTGAATGCATTTTTGACCATTGAAAGCAATACAAAAGTGCAAAAATGCATCAAAAACGCTACGTGTCAACATAGGCCAAGGTGTGGAGGAGCATTTTTGGTTTTGATTATTTATTTTGCCTTATATGCAAGTCAGTACCCTGGAAAGAATGTTCCTTAACATTTTTTCCAGAAAAATCCATTTCGATTTTGTTTTTATGTTATATTGTGAGTCTGTAAAAGTGGAGGAACACTCTGACAACATTGTTCACAGCAGTGACCTGGGAGTCTGAGATGCTTCCAGGGGTCTTCCCTATGCTGTTCCTATGTAATTTCATCACTGTTCCCATCAATTTGGGAATTTTTAGGCCCCCTGCAGACCTCCAGGGGTGTGGCCTCAAGAAAAATGCTTGAGTTTCCTATAGACTTGCATTAGACTCGTTGCTCGGGTCGAACACCCGAGCATCACAATTTGCTCAACCCGAGCAACGAGCACCTGAGCATTGTAGTGCTCGCCCATCATTAGTAGTGATACAGGTGTAATATACAGATAATGTCAGTGTGACAGGCACATGATATGTGGTGTGTAAGATAGCTCTCGGACACATAGTTGATGGGAGGTATCACAGAGATGGTTGTCGTCTGTGATGTAATCCTGGAATGTTGCTCTAGTGCTCATAGCACTATGAGCATTGTTTGGTGCATCCAGGACCAGGTTTTACGGACAAGCTGAGAGACGGGTGGGTCTGGTTGACCACATACCTCACCTCAGGTGTGGTTAACTAGTTAAAATGGAGTCCTTTGTTTGACACATGGTCTGTGTATGGAGGGAGAAGGCCTCCTGTGTGTTGTTATCTAAAGACTGAGCATATGTACTGGATGCTATCCAGCCTGTGTGCCTACAGGACTGGCTAACCAGACACTGTGCCTAAAGGACTGTTTTCTTTGTTTTGCCTGCACTAAAGGCTGTTTATTTTCCCTTTTGCTTATGGACAGTTTATGAGGTAATAAAACGACATTAACATTTAAATGGAAACGCTTCCTGTTTGCCTCCTGACGCAACCAAGTGAGTAGAAACCCCACAGGTGAAACAGGTGTAATATATAGGTGATGTCAATGTGACAGCACATGATATGTGGTGATACAGGTGTAATATACAGGTGATGTCAGTGAGACATCGCATGATATGTGGTGATACAGGTGTAATATACAGGTGATGTCAGTGTGACAGTACATGATATGTGGTGATACAGGTGATGTCAGTGTGACAGTGCATGATATGTGGTGATACAGGTGTAATATACAGGTGATGTCAGTGTGACAGCGCATGATATGTGGTGATACAGGTATAGTATACAGGTTATGTCAGTGTGACAGCGCATGATATGTGGTGATACAGGTGTAATATACAGGCGATGTCAGTGTGACAGTGCATGATATGTGGTGATACAGGTGTAATATACAGGTGATGTCAGTGTGACAGCGCATGATATGTGGTGATACAGGTGTAATATACAGGTGATGTCAGTGTGACAGCGCATGATATGTGGGGATATAGGTGTAGAATACAGGTGATGTCAGTGTGGCAGCACATGATATGTGTTGATACAGGTGTAATATACAGGTGCTATCAGTGTGACAGCGCATGATATGTGGTGATACAGGTGTAGTATACAGGTGATGTCAGTGTGACAGCGCATGATATGTGGTGATACAGGTGTAATATACAGGGGATATCAGTGTGACAGCACATGATATGTGGTGATACAGGTGTAATATACAGGTGCTATCAGTGTGACAGCGCATGATATGTGGTGATACAGGTGTAGTATACAGGTGATGTCAGTGTGACAGCGCATGATATGTGGTGATACAGGTGTAATATACAGGTGATGCCAGTGTGACAGCACATGATATGTGGTGATACAGGTGATGTCAGTGTGACAGTGCATGATATGTGGTGATACAGGTGTAGTATACAGGTGATGTCAGTGTGACAGTGCATGATATGTGGTGATACAGGTGTAATATACAGGTGATGTCAGTGTGACAGCGCATGATTTGTGGTGATACAGGTGTAATATACAGGTGATGTCAGTGTGACAGCGCATGATTTGTGGTGATACAGGTGTAATATACAGGTGATGTCAGTATGAGAGCGCATGATTTGTGGTGACACAGGTGTAATATACAGGTGATGTCAGTGTGACAGCACATGATAAGTGGTGATACAGGTGTAGTATACAGGTGATGTCAATGTGACAGCACATGATGGTGATACAGGTGTAGTATACAGGTGATGTCAGTGTGACAGTGCATGATATGTGGTGATACAAGTGTAGTATACAGGTGATGTCAGTGTGATAGCCCATGATATGTGATGATACAGGTGTAATATACAGGTGATGTCAGTGTGACAGCGCATGATATGTGGTGATACAGGTGTAATATACAGGTGATGTCAGTGTGACAGCGCATGATATGTGGTGATACAGGTGATGTCAGTGTGTCCGGTCCATGATATGTGGTGATACAGGTGTAGTATACAGGTGATGTCAGTGTGACAGCGCATGATATGTGTTGATACAGGTGATGTCAGTGTGATAGCCCATGATATGTGGTGATACAGGTGTAGTATACAGGTGATGTCAGTGTGACAGCGCATGATATGTGTTGATACAGGTGATGTCAGTGTGTCAGCGTATGATATGTGGTGATACAAGTGTAGTATACAGGTGATGTCAGAGTGATAGCCCATGATATGTGATGATACAGGTGTAATATACAGGTGATGTCAGTGTGACAGCGCATGATATGTGGTGATACAGGTGTAATATACAGGTGATGTCAGTGTGACAGCGCATGATATGTGGTAATACAGGTGTAGTATACAGGTGATGTCAATGTGACAGCGCATTATATGTGGTAAAACAGGTGTAATATACAGGTGATGTCAGTGTGACAGCACATGACATTGGTGATACAGGTGTTGTCAGTGTGACAGCGCATGATATGTGGTGATACAGGTGTAGTATACAGGTGATATCAGTGTGACAGCGCATGATTTGTGGTAAAACAGGTGTAACATACAGTTGATGTCAGTGTGACAGCACATGACATTGGTGATACAGGTGTAGTATACAGGTGATGTCAGTGTGACAGCGCATGATATGTGGTGATACAGGTGTAATATACAGGTGATGCCAGTGTGACAGCGCATGATATGTGGTAAAACAGGTGTAATATACAGGTGATGTCAGTGTGATAGCCCATGATATGTGGTGATAAAGGTGTAATATACAGGTGATGCCTGTATATGATACATGGATAAGAATGAAGTGATTAACCAGAGTCAGCATGGGTTTGTAACTAACAAGTCATGTCAGACTAACTTAATTTCCTTCTATGACAGAATCACTGACTGGGTGGATCAGGGAAATGCTGTAGATATAGTATATCTTGACTTTAGCAAAGCATTTGACAAAGTATCTCACACCATCCTTATTGAAAAAATGACCAAGTATGCAATGGACCAGGCAACTATTAGGTGGATTCATAACTGGCTTAGTGATCGGACTCAAAGGGTGGTTGTAAATGGCTTCACATCCAGCTGGATGAATGTCTCAAGTGGGGTACCACAGGGCTCCGTCCTGGGACCTGTATTGTTCAACATCTTTATCAATGATTTAGATGAAGGAATTGAGGGTAAACTGATTAAATTTGCTGATGACACAAAGCTAGGAGGGATAGCTAATACTAGAGAAGAGAGAGAGAGGATTCAAAAAGACCTAAATAAACTGGAGCAGTGGGCAGCAACCAACAGAATGGTTTTTAACAGGGAAAAATGCAAAGTACTACATCTGGGCAATAAAAATGAAAAAAGCATATACAGAATGGGAGGAATAGAGCTAAGCAACAGTACATGTGAAAAAGACTTAGGTATACTAATAGATCATAGACTGAACATGAGTCAACAGTGTGATGCAGCAGCAAAAAAGGCAAATACAATTCTGGGATGTATTAACAGAAGCATACAGTCTAGATCACGTGAAGTCATTATCGGTCTTTACTCCTCTTTGGTCAGACCTCATCTGGAATACTGTGTACAGTTTTGGGCACCACATTTTAAAAAAGACATAGACAAACTGGAGCAAGTTCAGAGAAGAGCGACCAGAATGGTGACTGGTCTGCAAACTATGTCCTATGAGGAACGGTTGCAGGATTTGGGAATGTTTAGCTTGCAAAAAAGAAGACTGAGAGGAGACTTAATAGCTGTCTACAAATATGTCAAGGGCTGTCACATTGTAGAAGGATCATCTTTATTCTCATTTGGACAAGGAAAGACTAGAAGCAATGGGATGAAACTAAATGGGAGGAGACACAGATTAGATATTAGAAAAAACTTTTTGACAGTTAGGGTGATTAATGAGTGGAACAGGCTGCCACGAGAGGTGGTGAGTTCCCCTTCAATGGACGTCTTCAAAGAGAGGCTGGACAGACATCTGTCTGAGATGATCTAGTGAATCCTGCTTTGAGCAGGGGGTTGGACCAGATGACCCAGGAGGTCCCTTCCAACTCTACCATTCTATGATTCTATGATATGTGGTGATACAGGTGTAGTATACAGGTAATGTCAGTGTGACAGCGCATGATATGTGGTAATACAGGTGTAATATACAGGTGATGTCAGTGTGACAGCGTATGATATGTGGTGATACAGGTGTAGTATAGAGGTGATGTCAGTGTGACAGCGCATGATATGTGGTGATACAGGTGTAATATACAGGTGATGTCAGTGTGACCGGTCCATGATATGTGGTGATTCAGGTGTAATATACAGGTGATGTCAGTGTGACAGCGCATGATATGTGGTGATACAGGTGTAATATACAGGTGATGTCAGTGTGACAGTGCATGATATGTGGTGATACAGGTGTAATATACAGGTGATGTCAGTGTGACAGTGCATGATATGTGGTGATACAGGTGTAATATACAGGTGATGTCAGTGTGACAGCACATGATATGTGGTGATACAGGTGATGTCAGTGTGACCGGTCCATGATATGTGGTGATACAGGTGTAGTATACAGGTTATGTCAGTGTGACAGCGCATGATATGTGGTGATACAGGTGTAGTATACAGGTTATGTCAGTGTGACAGCATATGATATGTGGTGATACAGGTGGAATATACAGGTGATGTCAGTGTGACAGCTCATGATATGTGGTGATACAGGTGTAGTATACAGGTGATGTCAGTGTGACAGCGCATGATATGTGGTGATACAAGTGTAGTATACAGGTGATGTCAGTGTGACAGCCCATGATATGTGGTGATAAAGGTGTAATATACAGGTGATGTCAGTGTGACCGGTCCATGATATGTGGTGATACAGGTGTAATATACAGGTGATGTCAGTGTGACAGCGCATGATATGTGGTGATACAGGTTTAATATACAGGTGATGTCAGTGTGACAGCGTATGATATGTGGTGATACAGGTGTAATATACAGGCGTTGTCAGTGTGACAGCACATGATATGTGGTGATACAGGTGTAGTATACAGGTTATGTAAGTGTGACAGCGCATGATATGTGGTGATACAGGTGAAATATACAGGTGATGTCAGTGTGACAGCGCATGATATGTGGTGATACAGGTGTAGTATACAGGTTGTCAGTGTGACAGCGTATGATATGTGGTGATACAGGTGTAATATACAGGCGATGTCAGTGTGACAGCACATGATATGTGGTGATACAGGTGTAATATACAGGTGATGTCAGTGTGACAGTGCATGATATGTGGTGATACAGGTGTAGTATACAGGTGATGTCAGTGTGACAGCGCATGATATGTGTTGATACAGGTGATGTCAGTGTGATAGCCCATGATATGTGGTGATACAGGTGTAGTATACAGGTGATGTCAGTGTGACAGCGCATGATATGTGTTGATACAGGTGATGTCAGTGTGTCAGCGTATGATATGTGGTGATACAAGTGTAGTATACAGGTGATGTCAGAGTGATAGCCCATGATATGTGATGATACAGGTGTAATATACAGGTGATGTCAGTGTGACAGCGCATGATATGTGGTGATACAGGTGTAATATACAGGTGATGTCAGTGTGACAGCGCATGATATGTGGTAATACAGGTGTAGTATACAGGTGATGTCAATGTGACAGCACATGACATTGGTGATACAGGTGTTGTCAGTGTGACAGCGCATGATATGTGGTGATACAGGTGTAGTATACAGGTGATATCAGTGTGACAGCGCATGATTTGTGGTAAAACAGGTGTAACATACAGGTGATGTCAGTGTGACAGCACATGACATTGGTGATACAGGTGTAGTATACAGGTGATGTCAGTGTGACAGCGCATGATATGTGGTGATACAGGTGTAATATACAGGTGATGCCAGTGTGACAGCGCATGATATGTGGTAAAACAGGTGTAATATACAGGTGATGTCAGTGTGATAGCCCATGATATGTGGTGATACAGGTGTAATATACAGGTGATGCCTGTATATGATACATGGATAAGAATGAAGTGATTAACCAGAGTCAGCATGGGTTTGTAACTAACAAGTCATGTCAGACTAACTTAATTTCCTTCTATGACAGAATCACTGACTGGGTGGATCAGGGAAATGCTGTAGATATAGTATATCTTGACTTTAGCAAAGCATTTGACAAAGTATCTCACACCATCCTTATTGAAAAAATGACCAAGTATGCAATGGACCAGGCAACTATTAGGTGGATTCATAACTGGCTTAGTGATCGGACTCAAAGGGTGGTTGTAAATGGCTTCACATCCAGCTGGATGAATGTCTCAAGTGGGGTACCACAGGGCTCCGTCCTGGGACCTGTATTGTTCAACATCTTTATCAATGATTTAGATGAAGGAATTGAGGGTAAACTGATTAAATTTGCTGATGACACAAAGCTAGGAGGGATAGCTAATACTAGAGAAGAGAGAGAGAGGATTCAAAAAGACCTAAATAAACTGGAGCAGTGGGCAGCAACCAACAGAATGGTTTTTAACAGGGAAAAATGCAAAGTACTACATCTGGGCAATAAAAATGAAAAAAGCATATACAGAATGGGAGGAATAGAGCTAAGCAACAGTACATGTGAAAAAGACTTAGGTATACTAATAGATCATAGACTGAACATGAGTCAACAGTGTGATGCAGCAGCAAAAAAGGCAAATACAATTCTGGGATGTATTAACAGAAGCATACAGTCTAGATCACGTGAAGTCATTATCGGTCTTTACTCCTCTTTGGTCAGACCTCATCTGGAATACTGTGTACAGTTTTGGGCACCACGTTTTAAAAAAGACATAGACAAACTGGAGCAAGTTCAGAGAAGAGCGACCAGAATGGTGACTGGTCTGCAAACTATGTCCTATGAGGAACGGTTGCAGGATCTGGGAATGTTTAGCTTGCAAAAAAGAAGACTGAGAGGAGACTTAATAGCTGTCTACAAATATGTCAAGGGCTGTCACATTGTAGAAGGATCATCTTTATTCTCATTTGCACAAGGAAAGACTAGAAGCAATGGGATGAAACTGAATGGGAGGAGACACAGATTAGATATTAGAAAAAACTTTTTGACAGTTAGGGTGATTAATGAGTGGAACAGGCTGCCACGAGAGGTGGTGAGTTCCCCTTCAATGGACGTCTTCAAACAGAGGCTGGACAGACATCTGTCTGAGATGATCTAGTGAATCCTGCTTTGAGCAGGGGGTTGGACCAGATGACCCAGGAGGTCCCTTCCAACTCTACCATTCTATGATTCTATGATATGTGGTGATACAGGTGTAGTATACAGGTAATGTCAGTGTGACAGCGCATGATATGTGGTAATACAGGTGTAATATACAGGTGATGTCAGTGTGACAGCGCATGATATGTGGTGATACAGGTGTAGTATACAGGTGATGTCAGTGTGACCGGTCCATGATATGTGGTGATTCAGGTGTAATATACAGGTGATGTCAGTGTGACAGCGCATGATATGTGGTGATACAGGTTTAATATACAGGTGATGTCAGTGTGACAGCGTATGATATGTGGTGATACAGGTGTAATATACAGGCGATGTCAGTGTGACAGCACATGATATGTGGTGATACAGGTGTAATATACAGGCGATGTCAGTGTGACAGCACATGATATGTGGTGATACAGGTGATGTCAGTGTGACAGCACATGATATGTGGTGATACAGGTGTAATATACAGGTGATGTCAGTGTGACAGTGCATGATATGTGGTGATACAGGTGTAATATACAGGTGATGTCAGTGTGACAGTGCATGATATGTGGTGATACAGGTGTAATATACAGGTGATGTCAGTGTGACAGCACATGATATGTGGTGATACAGGTGATGTCAGTGTGACCGGTCCATGATATGTGGTGATACAGGTGTAGTATACAGGTTATGTCAGTGTGACAGCGCATGATATGTGGTGATACAGGTGTAGTATACAGGTTATGTCAGTGTGACAGCATATGATATGTGGTGATACAGGTGGAATATACAGGTGATGTCAGTGTGACAGCTCATGATATGTGGTGATACAGGTGTAGTATACAGGTGATGTCAGTGTGACAGCGCATGATATGTGGTGATACAGGTGTAGTATACAGGTGATGTCAGTGTGACAGCGCATGATATGTGGTGATAAAGGTGTAATATACAGGTGATGTCAGTGTGACCGGTCCATGATATGTGGTGATACAAGTGTAGTATACAGGTGATGTCAGTGTGACAGCCCATGATATGTGGTGATAAAGGTGTAATATACAGGTGATGTCAGTGTGACCGGTCCATGATATGTGGTGATACAGGTGTAATATACAGGTGATGTCAGTGTGACAGCGCATGATATGTGGTGATACAGGTTTAATATACAGGTGATGTCAGTGTGACAGCGTATGATATGTGGTGATACAGGTGTAATATACAGGCGTTGTCAGTGTGACAGCACATGATATGTGGTGATACAGGTGTAGTATACAGGTTATGTAAGTGTGACAGCGCATGATATGTGGTGATACAGGTGAAATATACAGGTGATGTCAGTGTGACAGCGCATGATATGTGGTGATACAGGTGTAGTATACAGGTTGTCAGTGTGACAGCGTATGATATGTGGTGATACAGGTGTAATATACAGGCGATGTCAGTGTGACAGCACATGATATGTGGTGATACAGGTGTAATATACAGGTGATGTCAGTGTGACAGTGCATGATATGTGGTGATACAGGTGTAATATACAGGTGATGTCAGTGTGACAGTGCATGATATGTGGTGATACAGGTGTAATATACAGGTGATGTCAGTGTGACAGCGCATGATATGTGGTGATACAGGTGTAGTATACAGGTTATGTCAGTGTGACAGCACATGATATGTGGTGATACAGGTGTAATATACAGGTGATGTCAGTGTGACAGTGCATGATATGTGGTGATAAAGGTGTAATATACAGGTGATGTCAGTGTGACAGTGCATGATATGTGGTGATACAGGTGTAATATACAGGTGATGTCAGTGTGACAGTGCATGATATGTGGTGATACAGGTGTAATATACAGGTGATGTCAGTGTGACAGCGCATGATATGTGGTGATATAGGTGTAGTATACAGGTGATATCAGTGTGACAGCGCATGATATGTGGTGAAACAGGTTTAATATACAGGTGATGTCAGTGTGACAGCACATGATATTGGTGATACAGGTGTAATATACAGGTGATGTCAGTGTGACAGCACATGATATTGGTGATACAGGTGTAATATACAGGTGATATCAGTGTGACAGCACATGATATTGGTGATACAGGTGTAATATACAGGTAATGTCTGTGTGACAGCGCATGATATGTGTTGATACAGGTGTAATATACAGGTGATGTCAGTGTGACAGCACATGATTTGTGTTGATACAGGTGTAATATACAGGTGATGTCAGTGTGACAGCGCATGATATGTGGTGATACAGGTGTAATATACAGGTGATGTCAGTGTGACAGCGCATGATATGTGGTAAAACAGGTGTAATATACAGGTGATGCCAGTGTGACAGCACATGATTTGTGGTGATACAGGTGTAATATACAGGTGATGTCAGTATGACAGCGCATGATTTGTGGTGACACAGGTGTAGTATACAGGTGATATCAGTGTGACAGCACATGATATTGGTGATACAGGTGTAGTATACAGGTGATGTCAGTGTGACAGCACATGATATGTGTTGATACAGGTGTAATATACAGGTGATGTCAGTGTGACAGCGCATGATATGTGGTGATACAGGTGTAGTATACAGGTGATGTCAGTGTGACAGCACATGATATGTGTTGATACAGGTGTAATATACAGGTGATGTCAGTGTGACAGTGCATGATATATGGTAAAACAGGTATAATATACAGGTGATGTCAGTGTGACAGCACATGATATGTGTTGATACAGGTGTAATATACAGGTGATGTCAGTGTGACAGCACATGATATGTGTTGATACAGGTGTAATATACAGGTGATGTCAGTGTGACAGCGCATGATATGTGGTAAAACAGGTGTAATATACAGGTGATGCCAGTATGAAAGCACATGATATGTTGTTATACAGGTGTAATATACAGGTGATGTCAGTGTGACAGCACATGATTTGTGGTGATACAGGTGTAATATACAGGTGATGTCAGTGTGACAGTGCATAGAATCATAGAATCATAGAATCATAGAATCATAGAATCATAGAATCATAGAATCATAGAATCATAGAATGGTAGAGTTGGAAGGGACCTCCTGGGTCATCTGGTCCAACCCCCTGCTCAAAGCAGGATTCACTAGATCATCTCAGACAGATGTCTGTCCAGCCTCTGTTTGAAGACGTCCATTGAAGGGGAACTCACCACCTCTCGTGGCAGCCTGTTCCACTCATTAATCACCCTAACTGTCAAAAAGTTTTTTCTAATATCTAATCTGTGTCTCCTCCCATTTAGTTTCATCCCATTGCTTCTAGTCTTTCCTTGTGCAAATGAGAATAAAGCTGATCCTTCTACAATGTGACAGCCCTTGACATATTTGTAGACAGCTATTAAGTCTCCTCTCAGTCTTCTTTTTTGCAAGCTAAACATTCCCAAATCCTGCAACCGTTCCTCATAGGACATGGTTTGCAGACCAGTCACCATTCTGGTCGCTCTTCTCTGAACTTGCTCCAGTTTGTCTATGTCTTTTTTAAAATGTGGTGCCCAAAACTGTACACAGTATTCCAGATGAGGTCTGACCAAAGAGGAGTAAAGACCGATAATGACTTCACGTGATCTAGACTGTATGCTTCTGTTAATACATCCCAGAATTGTATTTGCCTTTTTTGCTGCTGCATCACACTGTTGACTCATGTTCAGTCTATGATCTATTAGTATACCCAAGTCTTTTTCACATGTACTGTTGCTTAGCTCTATTCCTCCCATTCTGTATATGCTTTTTTCATTTTTATTGCCCAGATGTAGTACTTTGCATTTTTCCCTGTTAAAAACCATTCTGTTGGTTGCTGCCCACTGCTCCAGTTTATTTAGGTCTTTTTGAATCCTCTCTCTCTCTTCTCTAGTATTAGCTATCCCTCCTAGCTTTGTGTCATCAGCAAATTTAATCAGTTTACCCTCAATTCCTTCATCTAAATCATTGATAAAGATGTTGAACAATACAGGTCCCAGGACGGAGCCCTGTGGTACCCCACTTGAGACCTTCATCCAGCTGGATGTGAAGCAATTTACAACCACCCTTTGAGTCCGATCACTAAGCCAGTTATGAATCCACCTAACAGTTGCCTGGTCCATTGCATACTTGGTCATTTTTTCAATAAGGATGGTGTGAGATACTTTGTCAAATGCTTTGCTGAAGTCAAGATATACTATATCTACAGCATTTCCCTGATCCACCCAGTCAGTGATTCTGTCATAGAAGGAAATTAAGTTAGTCTGACATGACTTGTTAGTTACAAACCCATGCTGACTCTGGTTAATCACTTCATTCTTATCCATTTACTTACATACATGTTGTTTAATAATTTGTTCAAAGATCTTTCCTGGTATAGAAGTCAGACTCACCGGCCTATAGTTCCCTGGGTCCACCTTCTTCCCCTTTTTTGAAGATAGGAACAACATTTGCTCTTCTCCAGTCTTCTGGGACTTCTCCTGTTCTCCAAGAATTTTCAAAGATTATGGAGAGTGGTTCTAAAATTTCTTCTACGATCTCCTTCAGTACTCTGGGGTGTAACTCATCTGGACCTGGAGACTTGAACTCATTTATGTTAGCTAAAAATTCCCTCACAATCTTTCTGTTTACAGATAACTTGGATTCCTCTATTCCTTTAAAAGGACAGTGAAGATCAGTTGATGTTACATTTTGTTTCTGAGAGAAAACAGATGCAAAATAGGAATTTAAAAGTTCGGCCTTCTCAACATCCTCTCTTACCATTTCTCCATTTTCATCCTGTAAAAATCCTATAGCATCTTTGACTTTTCTTTTACTTTTGACATACCCCCAAAATCCTTTTTTATTGCTTTTGACATCTCTTGCAAGCCTTAATTCATTGTCAGCTTTAGCTAACCTGATACGTGCCCTGCAGGATCTGCAGACTGCATTATAATCTTCTTTAGATATGCCTCCCTCTTTCCATTTAATAAACATTTCTTTCTTTCTTTTTAGCATGTGTTTAAGTTCTGTGTTCATCCATCCTGGTTTCCTTAAATGCTTCCCATTCTTCCTACTTTTCGGGATTGTTAACG
Organism: Phyllobates terribilis; assembly: GCF_046119375.1. Taxonomy (NCBI): domain Eukaryota; kingdom Metazoa; phylum Chordata; class Amphibia; order Anura; family Dendrobatidae; genus Phyllobates; species Phyllobates terribilis. The sequence goes on from NW_027362773.1 coordinate 175,867,301, forward strand.
ATTGTGCTTTGAGAATCTCATTTTTAAAAATTTCCCATCCTTCCTGGACATTTTTGTCCTTAAGGACATCCAGCCATTGGATCCCTCCTATTCTCTTTCTGAGTTTCTTAAAATCTGCCTTTCTAAAATCTAACCTTGAAGTTTGAGTCTTCACATGTCTTCCTCCTCTAGTTATCCAAAATTCTATAATAGCATGATCGCTGCCTCCTAGGGTCCCAGCCACCTTTACCTCCTCAACCATTTCCTCCCTGTTTATAAGGATTAGATCCAAAGTAGCAGATCCCCTTGTTTTCTCCCCTACCTTTTGGAAGATAAAGTTGTCCGCAAGAGAGGATAAGAATTTGCTTGACCTGTTAGTTTTACTTGAGAGAGATTCCCAACAAATGTCTGGATAGTTGAAATCTCCCATGACCACTACGTCATATTTTTTGGAGAACTTGGTCATTTGATACATAAAGAGTTCATCCATATCTTCAGCTTGCCCAGGTGGCCTGTAGTAAATGCCTACAATGGTGTCCTTTCTGTTGTTCTCTCCTTGTATTCTTACCCAAACAGTTTCCACAGAACTCCCAGTCTCTGAAGCTTCAATCTCTGTGCAGATATACGCTTTTCTAACATACAATGCGACACCTCCTCCTCGTTTATCAAGTCTGTTTCTTGCAAATAAGTTGTATCCTTTTAGCCTTTTATTCCAATCATGTGTATCGTCCCACCAAGTTTCAGTGATTCCAATGACATCATATTCCTTTTCCTGCATTAGTAGTTCCAATTCTCCTTGTTTGTTGCCCATGCTTTGTGCATTTGTATAAAAACATTTTAGTTTGTGATTGGTTTCTCTTCCTCCCATATTTTTATTATTTAAATTGTTTTGTCTTTGTTCTTCCTTTCCACTTCCAGTAGCAGAGATCTCAATAGTATTTGTCAGCTGTATGGCTTTTTCTGGCCTTTTGCTTCCCTTCCCACATTGTTCTAGTTTAAAGCTTTTCTGATGAGTGTAGCAAGGCGACTTCCAAATACATGTTTTCCAGTCTTCGTAAGGTGCACCCCATCTCTAGCAAGTAGTCCATCGTATAGGTAATTCATCCCGTGATCCAGAAATCCAAATCCTTGTTGACGGCACCATCGACGTAGCCAGTTGTTCACCTGTAGAATCTTATTCCACCTCATTGTTCCATGGCCATGCACTGGGAGGATGGATGAGAAGACCACCTGCGCTCCCAATTCTTTCACTTTCTTGCCTAAGTCTTCAAAGTCACTGCAGATGGTTTCCAGGTCCTTTCTTGCGGTGTCATTTGTCCCCACATGTATTAGCAGGAATGGGTAGTGATCTGTAGGTCTGAAGAGTCTTGATATCCTGTCAGACACATCTTTAATTTTTGCTCCTGGAAGACAGCACATTTCTCTTGAGGTTATGTCTGGTCTGCAGATAGCGGCCTCTGTTCCTCTTAACAGGGAATCCCCCATGACCACCACTCTCCGTTTTTTCTTCACAACATTCTTCTTTCTCCATCCAGGAGGATTCTGAGGGCTTACAAGGTTATTCATTGCTGGCAAAGTCTTATCTTGCTGTATTTCTTCATGGTTCTCCTGCGTGAGAGCCTGGTACTGGTTCCTGAGCAGTATGGGTGCTGACTGCCTCTCGATCCTCCAGCTTCTGTGGGTCACAGGCTTCCATTCCTCTGTTTCCTCAGGTGCAGTTCGAATTTCTTCTCTTTCTGAATCATGAAGAGATAATTCTGCTCTGTCTAAGAACTCTTCACCTTCCTTAATGATTTTCAAGGTAGTTAACCTCTCTTCTAGATTTCGCAACTTTTCCTCCAACAGGGACACAAGCTGCATTTCTGGCATGTGAAGTCTGGCTTTTCCACTGGCAAGTCTGTGAACATGTAGCAGGATATGCAGCTCACCAAATGGCTCCTGGACTCTTCCATGTTCTTATTGTTAATGTTCTGAAAACAGTGAAAAAAGCTTAAAAAAAAAGCTTCAAAATGCGTTACCGATGTCCTCTTTTCAGCTCCAACAGCCAAAATCCAGTGTTCTTCGAGCTCGCGGAGACTCTTCACTTACCCCAAAATGCAGTGGGAATATGCAAATTATATCCTCAGGACTCCTCCCCTGGTTTGTGGTGATACATGTGACGCGCCCCTGGGCCTGTGTCGCGCTGCGGTGCGCACGCGGGAGCTTACCCGGAGCCGGATCCGTGGAGGGTTGTAATCTCGTGGCGGTGACCCGGTCCGTGCCCAGGGAGTCAAACTGGACGGCAGTCTGTTAGCGGTAGAAAATGGTTGATGACTACGCCACCCGTTGAATGCAGCCAGGGGGCTGCTGCTGCAGGGCAGACCGCTGAGGCCGGTGGAAGGATGGTGCAGCGTGATAGTATAACCCCCAACGGGAGGGGTATGGCCTCAGGGCAGCCGACGTGGATGATGGGGGTAGCAGGAACCACTCAGAGACGGTATGGTAGCGTTCAGGGTCTTTACTGGTAACAACGATAGACCCTCCCGGAGTACTTGCTAGCGAACGGGACCTGGTCAGTCCTTGAGCAGATGGGATCTCCCCTGGCCAGGCGTAGTTGTAGGCCTCCCAAGCTGACTGTACTCTTCTGGCTACCTTGCTAGAAGCTGATGTAAGTAGCCCACGTCCCTGAGTGTACCGTGTGGTGCTCACCCGTATGGCCGGTGACTCGGGGCCTTCTAATGGCTTCCGCTCCACGATGGCGGTGCTGGTCCCACGCGTGTGACCGGGCCTTCGGGCTTCTGGGCCAGGGGACCTGAAATCCCCTGCCTGACGGATTCTGCTGCTGGGTAGAAGTTAGTCCCCACAGCCTCGGACTCCGGGTCCGGTAAAGAATCTTCTTAGTCAGGGCGAGCTCTTTAGCTGCCAGCCCCTGACTCCTTGTGACTCTGCTGCTTCCTATGCTGCTCTTGTCTCTACTCTTCCTGGACTCCCTAACCCTGCCTCAGCCCCGGGTTTATACAGGGGAAGTTCTTCCCCTCCCAAGGCTGGGCAGGAGGTGTGGCATGCACAGGATCCCTGACCAAAGGACCTCCCACCTGCTCTCAGACGTAATATCTCTATCACTGTGACAACCAGACCCCTGGGGTGTCACACTCCCCCCTAGTGAAATTTAGTACTCCGGGACTAAACACTTTTTAGAAAAATATAACAAGGTATATCAAAGAACAATAAAATACAATAAGGAAACACAATAAGATGGTCACGGATGTCCGCAACCGGGTGCAGTCTTTGAAGAAAAGCAAAGGTGTCCATTTCACCAACACAGGGAGACGTAACCAGGTAGGGGTCTGTCCTACCCCAAGTCCTTAACAGTCTCTAGTCCATCCTGGGTTACGCTCCAACTATATACAAAGGATTCCCGGTAAATCCACCGAAGACTCCTAAAAACAACTAGAAACACAAAATTACACACAAGCAACAATAAACAGGTAAACATTGTAAAACAACTTAAACATTTAGATCCTCCAACGTGCGGGTAACTGGCCTCTAGTGGCCCTAGTGGACCTACGGAGCTGACTGTCTGGCCCTGAACTACAGGGTGTAGGAGCTGTCAAGGGTAAACTGGGCAGCTGTCTACCGGCTCTTTGTCTCACTAGGGGTACGGCAGGCTCACTATAAGCAGAGGGTGGATTCTCCTGTTCCGCTTGGGTGGAGTCTTCTGCCTCCTGGACCGGCTGCTCTTCCAGCTCTACCCGTTGCTCCGTAGGTTCTTGGGATGATGGTTGGAGGAAGCTGAGTACGGGTACCACAACTGCACCATTGACTTGAGTCCAAGACCGAGGGAAGTCCCCGAGCACGGTACTAACCATATCTTCCCTTTCTTCCACGGGTCGATGGTCTTCCTGTTCCTCCTCAGGGTTCCTCAGTTGTTCGGGGCACTTCTTCAGGTGGTCCCGGGATACAATGGCTGTGGTTTCCCCTCCGTCTTTACTGATGGTACAGACCTTCGGGTTCTCGTGGCTTGAGGGCAGTACGGTGTACGGGTCCTTCTCCCACTGGTCGTCCAACTTGTGGAGCCGTCTCTTCCTCTTCAAGACCTGCTCTCCGGGTACCAGGGGAACAGCGGGAGCATACTGGTTGTAAGTCTTCTCTTGTCTTTCCCTAGCCTGACAGAGACTTCGCTCCACGCTCTCCTGTACTTTCCGGTACTGCTGCTGCCTCTCTGTGTCCCAGTCTGTTTCTGGTGAAGTGTCCTCGGGCGTCAGGACTCCCATTTCCAGGTCAACAGGTAACTTACCAGGTCTTGCCCTCATTAGGTAAGCCGGGGTACAGTTGGTGGAACCTACCGGGATGTGGTTGTATAGGTCCACCAGATCGGGCAACTTCTCAGGCCACAGACTGCGTTCTTCCAGGGGCAACGTTTTTAGAAGATCCATTACCACCTGGTTCATTTTCTCACAAAGTCCATTAGTTTGCGGATGGTAGGGTGTCGTCCTTATCTTCCGGCAGCCATACAGATTGCAGAATTCCTGGAAGACCTCCGCTTCAAAGGCAGGTCCCTGGTCCGTCAGCACTTGGTCCGGGTACCCGTGTGGACGGCAAAAGTGCTGCTGGAAGGCTCTAGCTGCTGTTCGAGCCGTTAAGTCCTTGACGGGGACGACAACCAGAAACCGGGAGTAATGATCCACGATGGTTAACGCGTAGACGTAGCCACTTCTGCTGGGGGTCAGTTTTACATGATCCAAGGCTACCAGTTCCAACGGTTGCCGGGTGACGATGGACTGCAGGGGAGTCTTCTGGCTGGCCCGGTCCTTCCTTCTCAGATTGCACGGGCCACAGTCTCTGCACCACTTCTCGATGGTTCCCCTCATGCCTACCCAGTGGAACCGCTCGCGCAGCAGGAACTCCAGCTTTTTCCACCCGAAGTGTCCAGCTCCGTCGTGGTATGCCTCCATCACCATGGCTGCGTCTCTTCGTGGCACCACTACTTGCCAGAGTAGTTCATGCGTCCTGGAGTTAACCATTCTGCGGCACAACTTCCCCTTGTAAAGGAACAGTCGACTCTTCTCTGCCCATAGTTGTTTGGCTTCCTCTGGAGCGTCTGATTCCAGGCTAGCCTCCGGGCGAGTCAGCATCTCCTTCACCAGTCGGACGGCAGGGTCGCTGTCTTGCGTTTCCGCCCAGTTGTAGTGAGGTAAGGGGTTCAACGTAGCAGCCTGCTTACTCCTTACCCGGTGGGAATACTGGATAGTCCCATGACGGTGGAACGCAGGGAGTTCAACTTCTTCCAGTCCCTCCGGATCTTCTCCTCCGTCCGGCAGGTTGGGCATCCTGGACAGGGCGTCCGCGTTGGTATTGGAGCGCCCTGCCCGGTATTTAATTGTGAACTCGTAGTTGGACAGACGGGCCATCCACCTCTGCTCCAGGGCACCGAGTCTTGCCGTGTCCAGGTGTGTCAACGGGTTGTTATCCGTGTATACGGTGAACCGGGAAGAAGCGAGGTAATGCCTAAAGCGCTCGGTGACTGCCCATACCACGGCCAGGAACTCTAGCTTAAATGAGCTGTAATTTTCGGGGTTCCTTTCGGTGGGTCGCAGTTTTCGGCTGGCATAGGAGATTACTCGTTCTCTCCCCTGCTGAATCTGGGACAGTACGGCTCCTAGCCCGATGTTACTGGCGTCGGTGTAGAGGATGAAGGGCTGGCTATAGTCCGGGTACGCCAAGATTTCATCCCCCGTGAGGGCCATCTTCAGCTGGCGGAAGGACTCTTCTTCTAGCTTTTCCCATTTGAAGGGCGGCTTCTGGTTCTTGGCCTTCCGGGACTGGCCTATCAGGAGGTCCTGCATAGGTGCTGCCTTTTTGGTGAAACCGGGAATAAACCTTCGGTAGTAGCCTACCAACCCTAGGAACTGCCGCACTTCTTTTACGCTGGAGGGGCTTGGCCATCCCTTAATTGCGGTGATCTTATCGGGGTCGGGAGCCACTCCGTCAGCGCTCACCACGTGTCCCAGGTATTGCACCTTTGGTTTCAGGAGGTGACACTTGGAGGGTTTCACCTTTAGGCCGTAACTCGCCAGAGCTTCGAACACCTCCGCCAGGTGTTTCAGGTGGTCCTCATAAGTTTTGGAGTATACGATGACATCGTCCAGGTACAACAGGACCGTCTCGAAGTTTCTGTGGCCCAGACAGCACTCCATTAATCGTTGGAAGGTTCCTGGGGCGTTGCAGAGTCCGAACGGCATGCAGGTGAACTCGCTAAGTCCCATCGGGGTGGTGAATGCGGTCTTCTCCCGGTCCGCCTCTGCTACAGGAACCTGCCAGTACCCGCTAGTGAGATCCAAGGTAGAGAAGAAGTTAGCAGATCTTAAAGCAGCCAATGACTCCTCTATCCTTGGTAAGGGGTACGCATCCTTGTGTGTGATACGGTTGATTTTCCGGTAATCTACACACATCCTCATGGTGTTGTCTTTCTTTTTGACTAAAACTAGTGGGGCTGCCCAGGGGCTACAGCTATCCCGGATTACCCCAGCCTCCTTCATGTCTCTAAGCATCCCCTTGGCGTGTTGGTAATGTGCAGGGGGTACGGGTCGATACCTCTCTTTTATGGGAGGATGATCTCCCGTGGGGATGCGGTGTTCTACCCCCTTGACTCGCCCGAAGTCTAACGGGTGTTTACTAAACACTCTCTCATACTCTTGAACCACCCGATAGACTCCTTGTTTCTGGTGTGAGGGAGTGGAGTCAGTACCCAGATGTAGTTGCTGACACCAGTCCTCCATGTCTTTCTTAGAGCCGTTACCTTCCTCCGGGTGAGATGGAGGCAAGGGTTCCACAGATTGTATAGAATTTTGATTAGTGGTATATAATTTGGCTAGCGTGGCATACCGGGGCAGGTACACTTCCCTCTCCCCGATATTTATTATGCGAACGGGCACCCTCCCATGGCGTACATTGACCACCCCCCGTGCTGTCAAAATGGTGGGCCTACTGTCTGAGTAAACTGGTTCTACCATTGCCTGGTAATCTCTACCTCTCAGACCAATAGCTGCCCGGCACCAAATCATCATTTCACTTTTTGGGGGCATGGCAATAGGAAAAGGGTCACACATTCTTACGCTACCAATCTCACCGCCGGAGAGTTCCACTTGTTGCCGTTGCATCAGTGCCCGGATCTCTTTCTGGAGCACCCGCTGCTCGCCGGAGCTGGCATTCTTGGCAACCTGCTGTAAAAGGAAAATCACCTCTGCAAGACAATTTTCAATTACATTAGTTCCTAGAGTTATTTTTGGGTGACTCTCATGTTTGTCAATATCTACAATGATCAGTCCCTGTGCGGCCAGTTCGACTCTACCAATTTTGATGGTCACCTCTTTAAATCCGATCTGTGGCACGGGCTGACCATTGCTGGCGATGATACTCAAGTCGTCGTCAGGGTAGCGGGTAATATCCGAGTCATTCCAGTACTGCTTGAAGAGCACGTACGGGATGGTGGTGACCTGTGACCCGGTGTCCAGTAGGGCACTCATGGGAATGCCATCCAGTACCACAGGCAAGACTGGACGTCCTCCCACATATCTGTCGCGCCAGTTCGATGGGCCTGGTGATCTTTTTCCTGGGGGTTGGCCCTCTACCCCAGGTTGTGCCCGTTTAAAGAACAGTACCTTTCCATATGTCCGGGTTGATTGCAGCGGCGGCAGATGGGTCGTCCGTCCTCGCTGTATCGGTCACTGGGTCTTCCTCTGGCCGGTGGGGTCCTCCTTGGTCGACGCCACGGGATGTCCTCCGGTCCGGATGCCAGCTGGATCTTCCCTGGAGTGGAAACCTGTAAAGACTGCACAGTTCGGGTTAGCGCAGCAACGCTTTTAGCTAGCTCTTGGACCTGATGGTGTAGGTCTGGAGCCGGGTCATTGTCCAAAGCCTGCGCATCAGCTCCCACAGGCCCTGCTGACAAGGGCCCCGCCTCCTGGTAGTAAGTGGTAGTGGGGCATCTGTGGGTCACAACGCCACCTGGTGCCGGTTCTCGGAGCACCCGGATGGCTCTGTCCTTGAACTGTGCAAATTCTAGATGAGGGTCCTGTAAGGCCATTGCCCGCAACTGGGTGCGGTGGGCATTGCAATATAAACCCTCTATAAATTGTTCGGTCAACAGCCTGTCCTCGTTTCCCACTCCATTAGGGTCGGTCTGCTTAATGGCCCTCAGGGCCTCTTGTAGGTTGAGTGCATAGTCCCTTATACTCTCATGCGCTCGCTGCTTGCACCCGTAGAATCTAAGTTTAATCTCGGCTGAGGTGCGGGTATCAAAGGTGTCCTTCAGCCGGGTTAGTATCCCTGCGACAGTCTTCCTCCCAGGTGGCCAGGATTTTACTTCCCTTTTGGCTGCCCCAGTTAGTTGGGCCACCAGGATGCTCACTTTTTGCTCTTCTGTGAGGGGGTACACCTGGAAGAGGCTATCCAGCTTTTCTCTAAAGTCATGCAGGGTATGTGACTCCCCTGAGTACTGGGGTAGCCAAGCTGCTCCCGGGATATAGGGCATGGTGAAGGGCATAACTGCAACAGCGGTAGCGCTGGCGGGGGTTGAGGCAGTGGAGCTCTCCTCCGTATCCGACATCTTCCTCCCCCCTAGTGGACCGTGGCCTACCTTGCGATGATCCTGTTCCGTAGGCCGCGGCTCCGCAGTGGATCGTCAGGGTTGAGGACCTTCCGTCGCGCTCCTGTGACGTCGGCGTCTGCTGGGCTCCTTCCAGGACCTTACGCAACGTCCAGACGTGAGGCGGGGCTTCAGTTCTCGCGCGCTTTCGGAGTCCACGCCCCTCTTCTTCCCGCGCGGCGTCCTCAAGATGGCGTCCAATGGCGGGAAAACTCCACGGATGGCGGGAAGAAGGCTGAAGATGGCGCCGGATGGCGGGAAACTTCACCGATGGCGGGAATCTTCACCACTGGTAAGTTTGAACAGTCTTTGCTTTTCAGGCACGCAGTACCCGGTGGTTGCGGGCACGTGATCCTGCCGACTACGCCAAAGTTGACGCGCCCCTGGGCCTGTGTCGCGCTGCGGTGCGCACGCGGGAGCTTACCCGGAGCCGGATCCGTGGAGGGTTGTAATCTCGTGGCGGTGACCCGGTCCGTGCCCAGGGAGTCAAACTGGACGGCAGTCTGTTAGCGGTAGAAAATGGTTGATGACTACGCCACCCGTTGAATGCAGCCAGGGGGCTGCTGCTGCAGGGCAGACCGCTGAGGCCGGTGGAAGGATGGTGCAGCGTGATAGTATAACCCCCAACGGGAGGGGTATGGCCTCAGGGCAGCCGACGTGGATGATGGGGGTAGCAGGAACCACTCAGAGACGGTATGGTAGCGTTCAGGGTCTTTACTGGTAACAACGATAGACCCTCCCGGAGTACTTGCTAGCGAACGGGGCCTGGTCAGTCCTTGAGCAGATGGGATCTCCCCTGGCCAGGCGTAGTTGTAGGCCTCCCAAGCTGACTGTACTCTTCTGGCTACCTTGCTAGAAGCTGATGTAAGTAGCCCACGTCCCTGAGTGTACCGTGTGGTGCTCACCCGTATGGCCGGTGACTCGGGGCCTTCTAATGGCTTCCGCTCCACGATGGCGGTGCTGGTCCCACGCGTGTGACCGGGCCTTCGGGCTTCTGGGCCAGGGGACCTGAAATCCCCTGCCTGACGGATTCTGCTGCTGGGTAGAAGTTAGTCCCCACAGCCTCGGACTCCGGGTCCGGTAAAGAATCTTCTTAGTCAGGGCGAGCTCTGTAGCTGCCAGCCCCTGACTCCTTGTGACTCTGCTGCTTCCTATGCTGCTCTTGTCTCTACTCTTCCTGGACTCCCTAACCCTGCCTCAGCCCCGGGTTTATACAGGGGAAGTTCTTCCCCTCCCAAGGCTGGGCAGGAGGTGTGGCATGCACAGGATCCCTGAACAAAGGACCTCCCACCTGCTCTCAGACGTAATATCTCTATCACTGTGACAACCAGACCCCTGGGGTGTCACACATGTGTAGTATACAGGTGATGTCAGTGTGACAGCGCATGATTTGTGGTGATACAGGTGTAGTATACAGGTGATGTCATTGTGACAGCGCATGATTTGTGGTGATACAGGTGTAGTATACAGGTGTTGTCAATGTGACAGCGCATTATATGTGGTAAAACAGGTGTAATATACAGGTGATATCAGTGTGACAGCGCATGATATGTGGTGAAACAGGTGTAATATACAGGTGATGTCAGTGTGACAGCGCATGATATGTGGTGATACAGGTGTAGTATACAGGTGATGTCAGTGTGTCCGGTCCATGATATGTGGTGATACAGGTGTAGTATACAGGTGATGTCAGTGTGATAGCCCATGATATGTGGTGATACAGGTGTAATATACAGGTGATGTCAGTGTGACAGCGCATGATATGTGGTGATACAGGTGTAGTATACAGGTGATGTCAGTGTGATAGCCCATGATATGTGTTGATACAGGTGTAGTATACAGGTGATGTCAGTGTGACAGCGCATGATATGTGGTGAAACAGGTGTAATATACAGGTGATGTCAGTGTGACAGCGCATGATATGTGGTGATACAGGTGTAGTATACAGGTGATGTCAGTGTGATAGCCCATGATATATGGTGATACAGGTGTAGTATACAGGTGATGTCAGTGTGACAGCGCATGATATGTGGTGAAACAGGTGTAATATACAGGTGATGTCAGTGTGACAGCGCATGATATGTGGTGATACAGGTGTAGTATACAGGTGATGTCAGTGTGTCCGGTCCATGATATGTGGTGATACAGGTGTAGTATACAGGTGATGTCAGTGTGATAGCCCATGATATGTGGTGATACAGGTGTAATATACAGGTGATGTCAGTGTGACAGCGCATGATATGTGGTGATACAGGTGTAGTATACAGGTGATGTCAGTGTGTCCGGTCCATGATATGTGGTGATACAGGTGTAGTATACAGGTGATGTCAGAGTGATAGCCCATGATATGTGATGATACAGGTGTAATATACAGGTGATGTCAGTGTGACAGCGCATGATATGTGGTGATACAGGTGTAATATACAGGTGATGTCAGTGTGACAGCGCATGATATGTGGTAAAACAGGTGTAATATACAGGTGATGTCAGTGTGACAGCACATGACATTGGTGATACAGGTGTAGTATACAGGTGATGTCAGTGTGACAGCGCATGATATGTGGTGATACAGGTGTAGTATACAGGTGATGTCAGTGTGATAGCCCATGATATGTGGTGATACAGGTGTAGTATACAGGTGATATCAGTGTGACAGCGCATGATTTGTGGTGATACAGGTGTAATATACAGGTGATGTCAGTGTGACAGCGCATGATATGTGGTGATACAGGTGTGATATACAGGTGATGTCAGTGTGACAGCGCATGATATGTGGTAAAACAGGTGTAATATACAGGTGATGTCAGTGTGATAGCCCATGATATGTGGTGATACAGGTGTAATATACAGGTGATGTCAGTGTGACAGCACATGATATGTGATGATACAGGTGTAGTATGCAGGCAATGTCAGTGTGACAGCGCATTATATGTGGTTAAACAGGTGTAATATACAGGTGATGTCAGTGTGACAGCACATGATATGTGATGATACAGGTGTAGTATACAGGTGATGTCAATGTGACAGCGCATTATATGTGGTAAAACAGGTGTAATATACAGGTGATGTCAGTGTGACAGCACATGATATGTGATGATACAGGTGTAGTATACAGGTGATGTCAATGTGACAGCGCATTATATGTGGTAAAACAGGTGTAATATACAGGTGATGTCAGTGTGACAACACATGATATGTGATGATACAGGTGTAATATACAGGTGATGTCAGTGTGACAGCGCATGATATGTGGTAAAACAGGTGTAATATACAGGTGATGTAAGTGTGACAGCACATGATATGTGGTGATACAGGTGTAGTATACAGGTGATGTCAGTGTGTCCGGTCCATGATATGTGGTGATACAGGTGTAGTATACAGGTGATGTCAGTGTGACAGCGCATGATATGTGTTGATACAGGTGATGTCAGTGTGTCAGCGCATGATATGTGGTGATACAGGTGTAGCATACAGGTGATGTCAGTGTGACAGCCCATGATAAGTGGTGATACAGGTGTAATATACAGGTGATGTCAGTGTGACAGCCCATGATAAGTGGTGATACAGGTGTAATATACAGGTGATGTCAGTGTGACAGCCCATGATAAGTGGTGATACAGGTGTAATATACAGGTGATGTCAGTGTGACAGGCATATGATTTGTGGTGATACACGTGTAATATACAGGTGATGTCAGTGTGACAGCGCATGATATGTGATGATACAGGTGTAGTATACAGGTGATGTCAGTGTGACAGCGCATGATATGTGGTGATACAGGTGTAGTATACAGGTGATGTCAGTGTGACAGCGCATGATATGTGGTGTTACAGGTGTAATATACAGGTGATGTCAGTGTGACAGCGCATGATATGTGGTGATACAGGTGATGTCAGTGTGACAGCGCATGATATGTGGTGATACAGGTGTAATATACAGGTGATGTCAGTGTGACCGGTCCATGATATGTGGTGATACAGGTGTAATATACAGGGGATGTCAGTGTGACAGCGCATGATATGTGGTGATACAGGTGATGTCAGTGTGACAGCGCATGATATGTGGTGATACAGGTGTAGTATACAGGTGATGTCAGTGTGACAGCGCATGATATGTGGTGATACAGGTGTAGTATACAGGTGATGTCAGTGTGACAGCCCATGATATGTGGTGATACAGGTGTAATATACAGGTGATGTCAGTGTGACCGGTCCATGATATGTGGTGATACAGGTGTAGTATACAGGTGATGTCAGTGTGACAGCGCATGATATGTGGTGATACAGGTGTAGTATACAGGTGATGTCAGTGTGACAGCGCATGATATGTGGTGATACAGGTGTAGTATACAGGCGATGTCAGTGTGACAGCCCATGATAAGTGGTGATACAGGTGTAATATACAGGTGATGTCAGTGTGACAGCGTATGATATGTGGTGATACAGGTGTAATATACAGGTGATGTCAGTGTGACAGCGCATGATATGTGTTGATACAGGTGTAATATACAGGTGATGTCAGTGTGACAGCGTATGATATGTGGTGATACAGTTGTAGTAGAGAGGTGATGTCAGTGTGACAGCGCATGATATGTGGTGATACAGGTGTAATATACAGGTGATGTCAGTGTGACAGCGCATGATATGTGGTGATACACGTGTAATATACAGGTGATGTCAGTGTGACAGCGTATGATATGTGGTGATACAGGTGTAGTATACAGGTGATGTCAGTGTGACCGGTCCATGATATGTGGTGATACAGGTGTAATATACAGGTGATGTCAGTGTGACAGCGTATGATATGTGGTGATACAGTTGTAGTATAGAGGTGATGTCAGTGTGACAGCGCATGATATGTGGTGATACAGGTGTAGTATACAGGCGATGTCAGTGTGACAGGTCCATGATATGTGGTGATACAGGTGTAATATACAGGTGATGTCAGTGTGACAGCATATGATTTGTGGTGATACAATGTAATAGACAGAAGATTCTACAGGTGTATGACATGGAGTGTTGGAATAGTTTGCCCCTCTTGTCCTCAGCCTTTGGAGGAATGTATCTTGGAGTTGGTCGGTGTTTTCGGGCTTCATCATTTATCTTTTCATTGATCCGGGAATATTTTATTTCCTGTATCTTACACTAGGAGAGATGAAATGTCGCCTTGGTTCACGTCTTCGTTGGCGTATGTTATGTGACGTATGGGATGTATTGTGGCATTTTCCTTTTCTTTGTCCTTGTATCGCTTTTCATTATTAGAGTCGGTACATTACGCAAATCATTTTCTTCCTAGGGTTTTCTCTTGGGTGCCGTCTATAATTTTGGGGTGTTAGATGCTTTATGGTGTGACTCTTGTTCCTTGGAGTTTCATGTACAGATTTTTCGTTTTTGAGGGTGTGGGGTCAGGGTAGAGTAGTTTTGGTGACGCTCCCAGTATTCTGCTTTCATGTGCAGGTGGAGCCGAATTCCTAGGTCTCCTGTTACCAGAGCACAAATCACCCGTTCGCTCAATGGGATCAAAGAGTATTGGACATGGCAGCCGAGCAGAGCTGTGGGGGCGTCAGTAAGGGGAACCCGTCATTACATGGCACTATCGTATGAAATCAAAGGAAAAACACAGCCTCCTTAATAGGGTAATTTAACGGTGCCAATGTTCAGGTGTGCCGCTGACCTGTGTACTGCATGGCTCCTAGTGTCACCAGTTATGTTATGAATATCATTCCCATGTGCATTTCAAGCCTAATTAGTAGAATCTATAGAGGGATGAAGAACTGAGCCCACTAAATTATGCCCTCCGCAGTGGCAACTGGAAGCTTTACTTGCTACCTGTCCTTTAACACTAATTTATCTTCTTCCAGAATGCAGAGGCTAAGGTGTCGAGGTTGGGGTGCAGAGGCTGAGATGTGGAGGTCAGACTGGGGACGTTAAAGTGTGGACAAAAGGGTGCAGTGGTTGATATGTGGGTGCAGACTGTAACACCCTGTTACGGATCCAGGTGGTGGAACCTCTGTGCTGTGATACAAGGAGGGACCAGAGGGGCGTAACCAAGTGTCTACCCGGACCGACCCTGGCCACACGGCGGCTTAGTTAACTCCGTGAATCAAGGAGGAAGCGGGAGGGTGAACCAGGTGCCACTCTGAGACTAACCTTGTGTGAGAGCAGGCGACTCCCATGGGATTGATGGCCGAGGCCGACAGGCACAGCAGATGAGCACGGCTGGTAGACAGGCAGGAGATGAGGGTAGACAGGCTGGCGGGCACGGCTGATAGGCAGGCTGGCGGGCACGGCTGTTAGGCAGGCTGGCGGGCACGGCTGTTAGGCAGGCTGGCGGGCACGGCTGTTAGGCAGGCTGGCGGGCACGGCTGTTAGGCAGGCTGGCGGGCACGGCTGTTAGGCAGGCTGGCGGGCACGGCTGTTAGGCAGGCTGGCGGGCACGGCTGTTAGGCAGGCTGGCGGGCACGGCTGTTAGGCAGGCTGGCGGGCACGGCTGATAGGCAGGCTGGCGGGCACGGCTGATAGGCAGGCTGGCGGGCACGGCTGATAGGCAGGCTTGCGGGCACTGGAACCTGAGGGCTGGAGAGTTAGCACACAAAACAACAACTTTGCACAGGCACCTCCATTATGGAGGAGGTGTCTTAAGTAGGGGCAGTCCTCTGGCCATTGGCCGGGGACCTTTTAGAATGGCGCGTGCTTCCCCTTTAAGAGGAAGGGAGCACGCATGCTCTAAGTACAGAGACCGGGGATCTACCCGCGGTGCGCACACCCCGGACAAACACTGCGATGAGGCCAGGGGGAGGAGCGGGGAACGCCGGACTGGAGTCACGGTGGTGAGTAGATCGGCGTCTGTAGTGCAGGAGGCAGAGACGCCGACGCTACACACCCATTGCCGGTGCCCCCGCATGGTTTCGCTCCTCACAGCATGTGGGGATGCCGGCATGCTCACCATCCTGGCCACAGCAGTGTCCTCACGCTCCTCTCCCTCCTTCTCCTGTGCTTGCTGCAGTGCGCGCACCTATAAAGATACCCCCAGCCAATAGCTGGGAGGCATCTTGTATAAAAGGCACCCTCCCCAATAGGGAGGTGCCTGAGCTTTCTCTAAAGTTATTTAGTGGTAGTGTGTGTGTGTGCAACTGTATGTTTCCAGGTTCCCCGTCCTTAGTCCATTATGGTTATTCCCTTATCCAGTGTTGTCCCTTTAGCCTGGTGTAGTTTATAGGTTACCCTGTAGCCGCTTCGGTGGTACCTGAACCCTGTAGCCACGTCTGTGGTGCCTGAACTATTTTCAGAAACTTGTGTATCTGAACGAGAACCTATCCCCGAAGTCCACGTTGTCCGATATGACTGTCAGTCTCTGAATAATCCTGTCTGTCAGTGACTCAGGGCCCATATCCCCGTCCAGTGAACCCGACCCTTGGGGTTGGCAGCTGCGGTACCATGAATTACCGAGGAGTGGTACCTGGCTGCCACCTGCAGCTCAAGCATGACTCCACCTTCAGGAGCTCTAGTGAACACCAGGTAGCCGCTTAGCTATGTCCCTCCAAAGCAAACCCGGCCCCGTGACACAGTGGGTCCATGAACCACATGTACCACCTGCGGGTGTAACACAGAGATTGAGTTTCAGATGTGGAGGTGCAATGGTGGACTTGCAGAGGTGAGGGTGCAAAGGTTAAGTTGAGGGGGTGAAGGTGGGGAGTTGTTGGTGTGAAGGTCAGGGTGCAGAGGTCAGGCTGTGGAGGTTTTGGTGCTGAAACCAAGGTGCAGATAATACTGGGCAGAGGTTAAGGCTCAGATGTTCCTCCAACTTTACAGGTCATCTCGAGATCATCCTACTCCTCAGTATTTGACGTAGCAGGTCCGATGTGTGGTATGATAAGTGGACACCATTACCATATAGGTGTATCTCCTCCTAATCAGGACTAGCCAGGCCCTTCTCTGGTTCACCACAGCTTGATTCCCAGGTGCTCAATGCTGATACTCAGCTACCAAGCTCTCAACATGTCTCCCTGATAGGCAGGACCCCAGTGAACTATCTCTCAGTTGCACACCGTGCTCTTTTGCCTCCTCCTTGACCTTTTGGTTGTGGCCTGAATCTCTAGCTGCCATCATTGTTTCTTCTATGCCATGTTCCCTGAACAGTTGCCTTATGGTTGGTTCTTCGGTGTGCCGATGCCCGGCTCTCACAATGGTTCTGGTTCTGTTTTTCGTGTCCATGTGTAAATGCTGGAGAAGCCACAGACAATTGCTTTGTGCCTGCTGTGTTTTCATAGTGATTAATTGTATTTTGCCTGAGGCGGTGATTTTTGGAGAAGCTGCTCCACTGGGACCTTGCTCTGGATTGTCCTAGTCTTCTTTTCTACTAGATCAGTTTTCAGCGTCACAAAGAAGAAGCTTCTGTTTCACGTGGATCCTGGCAAGGTGCCATCCGGCTGCCCTCTGCTGTTTTTGGATGGTTGGCCTTTCTCTCCTTGACCACTGTCACAATGAATATCAGCGTGATATTTTCTATCTCCAAGATCAATAGGACCTGCCTCAGAATAAATCTTGAATATTATATATAATGATGCCATTTATCTTACAAAAACTGAACTAAGTGCTGCTTTAATGCAAAGAAGCCAGAAGCAAGCGAGGAGGATGCAGGAAAGAGTCTTCCAGTTTCACTACATCTCCCCGATAATCCAGAAATTCGTGATACTGGACACACAACACTGAGCCGACAAAGGCCAAAAATAAACTTAATGATAACATAAAGAATATATCTCTGCTCCTATAAGAGATGCCAATCTTATTCAAATCCCACCCTGACTCAGCACTAAAATGATCGGGTGCTCGTTCCTCGGGTCGATCACATTGGAATACTCGGGTGCTCGACCCAAGCAACGAGCCCAATGTAAGTCTATGCGAAACTCCAGCATTTTTCCGGCGGCTCCTCTCCGGCGGTCTGCAGAGGGCCTAAAAATAGCCCAAATTGATGGGAACAGTGCTGAAATGACATGGGAACAGCATGGGGAAGACCCCTGGAAGCATTTCTGACCCCCAGGTCACTGCTGTGAACAGTGTTGTCAGAGTATTACGCCACTTTTACGGACTCAAAATGAAACATCCAAAAACGAAACCAAAATGGATTTTCCTGGGAAAAATGTTAAGGAACATCCTTTCCAGGGTAATGACTTGTATATAAAGCAAAATAAATACCCCCTCCTCAAAAAAAAATGCTCCTCCACACCTTGGGCTATGTTTAAACATAGCGTTTTTGATGCGTTTTTGCACTTTTGCATTGCTTCCAATGGTGAAAAATACATTCACCGGTAATTGTCATTTTGACGTTTTGCTACCTTATCTGGCCATGTGGTGTGTGAGACATCAACGGACAAATCCTGTTTCATTTATGATGGAGGGACTCTGAAAGTCACAAAGCCTATTTTTATAGGGCCATCAGGGGCCCTTACTATTGTTAAAGGGCCAGCAGTCGGCCCTCACTATTATTAGAGGGCCATCAGCTGGCTATGCTTTGTTGTTCCCATAATTAAGTAGCGGGTCTACTATACTGTTATAGCATATGCAGTGACTTCAAGGCCTGCCAAAAATTTTGGAAACCCCAATACCCCTTTGAAGAGACATAGAGGGCCTGATTTTAAAAAAAAAATCCCATTATTAAGGAGCGTTTCTGCTATACAGTTATTGCGTATGCAGTGACTGAAAGGGCCACCTAAATTTTGGAAAAACCCCTTGCTCTCTCATTGTACTCCGCCTGTAATGCCTCCTCTTTAATTGTGAGCAGCGAGCATTTCAGTAGAAAGAGAAGTGGGATGGTGACGCTAACTATGGCGTCACATCCACTCACCATCTTGGTGGAGTCCTCAAAGATTTGGAGGACGACTCGAATGTCTGACATCTATGCTCACTTCTCAGTTCTTATGTGCGGAGGCTGACCTGAATGCCGACGGCCATGTTGATGCTGGTAGTCAACAACTGCCCTCTGCTTCTCACAAATCCTTCCCAACATATGCAACGTTGAGTTCCAACGCGTGGTGACATCGCACACCAGTCGGTGAGCTGGAAGCTGCAAACGCTGCTGAAGCACGGCAAGAGCGGTGGAAACTTTAGCTGACTTTCTGAAATGGGCGCACGCGCAGTATACTTTGACAAGCAGCTCAGGCAGATATGGGTAGGTTTTGAGAAACTGCTGAACCACTAGGTTGAGCACATGGGCCTGGCATGGTACGTGTGTGAGGTTGCCTAGCTTCAGAGCCGTCACCAGGTTCCGGCCATTGTCACACATGAAGATGCCTGGCTGTATGTTCAGTGATTGTTCCTGGTAGAAAGATGTGTAGGAAAAAGGGAAAGACAGAGCTACCTAAGCATAGTAAGTAGAGACTAAAAGCTTTAAGAGAATAGAAAATATTTTATGCTCACCTGAGCAAGTTGTGCTGATAGTTGCAACTCTATTTGAGGAATTTGTCCGTTATTAAGGATCTCAGAC
Organism: Phyllobates terribilis; assembly: GCF_046119375.1. Lineage (NCBI taxonomy): Eukaryota > Metazoa > Chordata > Amphibia > Anura > Dendrobatidae > Phyllobates > Phyllobates terribilis. Next base: position 175,886,388 of record NW_027362773.1, read on the forward strand.
CACGGTTTGCAGCTCTTCCATAGATGGTGGTGGTATATTTGTCCTACCCGACAGACAGCCACCACGTGAACAAATTGGACAAATGGATTCTGGAGGCGCTCCCATGGAAGAAAGAGTAACCAAAAAATTGTTCAATCACATGGAGGATACTCCACAAGGGATTAATCTCATAAGTTTATTAAAAAAATCATAAAACTAAGAATACACATAATGGACATGGATATACATAATGATACACACCTGATGAAGGCTGTATGAGCAGAAACGCATTGTGTGATCTTTTTTAAGACCCCCTCCCTCACCCTTTTTTTTTGTACCGAGGGACAGCCGCTGCCATGAGTTTGCTGAAAGCTTGTGTCTCCACGAGCCTAAAAGGCAACATTTCCAGTACAAGCAGTTGAGAAATGTGTGAGTTTAGTAGTGTGGCCTGTGAGGTGTTGGCTGCGTATTTCAGCTTGTGTTCAAAGGACTGGGGTAGGGACAACTGACTGCTGCGCTGGGACAAGGACGTGGTTGCTGACTGTGATGGTTGCAAGTGTGCAACAACAGGTGCAGAGTGGGAGGCATCTTCGCCTGCATCATGGACAGAGGCTTGGCGTGCACACACAACAGGGAAACAAGCAGTGGTGTCACCCGCAGACACTGTTTCTGGACCCTGGCGTTCGGTCTACCTAGTCAGATGCTTTGCTGCCATGTGCCTCATCAAGCTGGTGGTGGTCAGGCTGGTCATTTTGCTGACCCTGCTGATGCTGGCATGGCAGATGTTGCAAATAGCTTTTTTTGGGTTAACTGGACAGTCTTTAAAAAAGAGCCAAACTCGGGAAGACCTAGCAGTTGGACTTGCAACTTCCCTCGTATTGGTGCTTTGGGGAACAGTTGCCCGCCTTGTCTGTGGCCACTCCACTGCTTGCTCCTGTCTGTTGTGGTACGACACCTCCCTCCCCCCCTCTGTGCTGCTGTCCTCACTATGCATGTCACCTTGCCTGGTTGGGTCAGTGACTTCATCGTCCACCACCTCATCTTCCACATAAGCACCCTGGGCCTCCTCCTGACTTTCTGACAATTATGTCATCATCATCCACCTCTTGCGACAGTAATTGCACTTTCTCACCATCGCCTTCGTGTAACCATGGCAGCTCAAATATTTGGGCATCGGTACATGCAATCTTCTCTTGCCCCACTTGAAGCGGACCGAGCGAGAGGCCAGAATCTATAAATGGAAAAGTGAACCCACACTTGGACTCTCCGAAGAGCTGATCAGTTGTCTACAGGCACTCAGCATGGTGGGAAGAAGGAGGATCAGGGTGAGGAATATGTGGTCCAGACTCACGGCTACTGAGACTGGACTGTGTGGAAGACAGGGTGGTGGTGGTGGCTAAGTGACTGGAAGCATTATCTGCTATCCAACCAATAACCTTTTCACACTGGTCTGGCTTCAAGAGTGGTGTTTTGTGAACCCCTAGAAAGTGGGATAGGAAGCTAGGTTGACATGATGTGGGTGATTGTGCTCCCTCAGCAGGCACAGTTTCATCTTGCCCACAGCCTTGGCCTCTGTGTGCAGCATCATCATCACGTCCACTTCCACGTCCCTTACCACGCGCCTTGCCCATTTTAAATGGAGTATAATATTTTGCAGCTTGCAAAAAATGGCAGAATTAATACCGCAGTATTTGATCATGTCCGATGACCACTTTTTTTGCTCGGTGAGGGTATAGCGATGCTATTGGTCAGTGAACAAGTGTGAATATACTTTTGACACACAAGTAGCAGACTTTAAATGGAGTATAATCGTTTGCAGATTGCAAAAAAATTCAGGATTAATACTGCAATAATATTAGACCACCTGAGATGATGGACAAGTTTCTCTGCTTCCACAATACAGCAATGCTATTCAAATCAGCCAAATCTGTCTGTACGCTGCTAACAAGTAAATGGAGCAAAAATGGTGTATTCATAATAATAATTTTTATTTTTGCATCGAAAACATATTCCGCAGCACTTTACAATTTTAGGGGGGACTTATGAGTTATGCTTATTCTGTATTGTCTGTATATCAAAAGGAGTGGGGGTCCTGCTCGCAAGCTTACAGTCTATGAGGAAATAGGGAGGGACACATAAGGTAAAATGTACATACATTGTATAATACAGCTATAATACGCTAAGTAGGGTAAGTACTAGTGTTGAGCGAGTATGTTCTATTAACACTTTCGCCGAGAATGCTCGGGCCGAGCTCCGAGTATTTGCAGCTGCTCGGTGATATGGTTGAATCGCTCCCATGTGCATGATTTGCGACTGTTTGACAGCTTTAATACATGACAGGATTGTCTATTTCTTACACATTCCTCACATGTAATAAAACTGTCAAACAGTTGCAAATCATGCACAACCATATAACCGAGCAGCTGTAACTACTTGGAGCTCGGCCTGAGCAAACTCGGACAGAACAACCCTAGTAAGTACATAACACTACATCACCTGGTAGCCAGCCAGTATGTGTACAGTACAGACGGAGGCTATTCAGTGCATGGATGGTATGAGCCTGATTTTGAAGAAAAATTTAATCTAGGCCAAACTAGGACAGTTAGATAAGTGTGCTGAGGTGATAAGCCAGTCTAAAGAAATGTGTTTTTAGGGCACTCTTAAAACTGTGGGTATTGGGAATTAACCGAACTGTCCTGGGTAGTGCATTCCAAAGAATTGGCGCAGCACGCGAGAAATCTTGGAGACGGAAGTGGGAGGTTCGGATTATGGAGGATTTTAGTTTTAAGTCATTGGCAGAATGAAAGGCGCGGGTAGGGTGGTAAACTGAGACGAGGGAGGAGAGGCATGGCAGTGCTGAAGCATGGAGCGCTTTGTGGGTGAGAGTGATAAGTTTATATTGAACTCTGTATTGGATGGGTAACCGTGCAATGACTGGCACAGGGAAGAGGCATCGGTGTAGTGGTTGGAGAGGAATATGATCCTGGCTGCTGCGTTAAGGACGGATTGGAGAGGGGAGAGTTTAGTAAGAGGGAGCCGATAAGTAGAGCGTTGCAATAGTCCAGACGGGAATGAATAAGAGCGACAGTAAGAGTTTTTGCCGAGTCAAAGGTGAGAAAAGTCCTGATTCTTGAGATGCTTTTGAGGTGTAGATGACATGAACGAGCGAGTGATTTGATGTGAGGAGTGAAAGAAAGATCTGAATCAAAAATGACCCCAAGACAGCGAGCTTGTTGCTGGGGAGTAATGGTTGAGCCACAAACGGAAATGGCAATATCCGGCACAGGTAGGTTAGTGGAGGGAGGAAACACGAGGAGTTCAGTTTTTGACAGATTCAGTTTTAGACAGAGGGAGGACATAATGTTAGACACAGCAGAAAGACAATCACTGGTCTTTTGTAGTAATGCAGGGGTGATGTCCGGAGCAGAGGTGTATAATTGGGTGTCATCAGCATAGAGATGGTACTGAAAACTGAATCTGCTGATTGTTTGTCCAATGGGAGTGGTGTATAAGGAGAAAAGAAGGGGTATGCCCCGTCTCATGCTGCACATAACACATCTGCATCTCTGGCTGATATGGGCATAAAAGGGGACAAACTTATGGTGTGACCCCCATGCTCCCCTGACCTCAACCCCATTGAGAACCTCTGGAGCATCATCAGAAGGAGTGTCTATGATGGCGGGAGGCAGTTCACATCTAAGCAACAGCTCTGGGAGGGTATTCTGTCCTCATGCAAAACAATTGAAGCAGAAACCATCCAAAACCTGACAATTCAATGGACGAGAGAGTTCAGAAGCTCCTTTCCAACAAGGGGTCCTATGTGCAAATGTAACATCACCTAGAATAAAGCTTTGAGGTGAAAACTGTTTGATTTCAGTGTGTAATAACCGGCTAATGCTTAGAATTTCACAAATGACCATTTTTTTGTCCTTTATTAAAATGAAAAGGTTGAAACCTCTGCTGTGCAGAATAATTTGGAACATGCATTTTGAGGGCAGTTTGAGTTTTTTATTTTTTTATAAATCTCCTGTTATCATCGGCAGTTTATACAAAAACCTTTCAATTGTCCTCGAATAGTTATTTGACTGGAAAATTACAATGACTGCAATTCATATAGGGAATGTGGGAAAATCTGAGAAAAGATTATTTGCATAATAATTTGGAACACAGTGTAGATAATCTGATATCCAATTTATGATATGTGGTAAACATAAATTAGTAAATAACCAAACCAGTGCAGGCCGATATTTTATGGGTTAAAGCAGTGGTCCCCAACCTTTTTTGCACCAGGGACCGGCTTGAAGCAAGATCATTTTTCCATGGCCCAGCAAGGAGGGGGTGGGGTGGGTGGGGCTTTGGTCATATGGGGGCGGGGTAATGGAGGGATTTGGAGTTTAGTGCATATGACGCGCCCCTGGGCCTGTGTCGCGCTGCGTTGCGCACGCGGGAGCTTACCCGGAGCCGGATCTCTTGAGGGTTGTAGTCTCGTGGCGGTGACCCGGTCCGTGCCCAGGGAGTCAAACTGAGCGGCGATGTAACAGCGGTAGATGCAGGACGACTACGCCACCCGTTGAATGCAGCTATGGAGCTGCCGCTGCAGGACAGTCCGCTGAGGCCGGTGGATGGATGGTGCAGCGTAGATGGTATAACCCCCAACGGGAGGGGTATGGCCTCAGGGCAGCAGATGTGGATGATGGGGGTAGCAGGAACCACTCAGAGACGGTGCGGTGTAATTCAGGGTCTTTACTGGTAACAACGATAGACCCTCGCGGAGTACTTGCTAGTGAACGGGGCCTGGTCAGTCCTTGAGCAGATGGGATCTCCCCTGGCCAGGCGGAGTTGTAGGCCTCCCAAACTGACTGTACTCTTCTGGCTACCTTGCTAGAAGCGGATATAAGTAGCCCACGTCCCTGAGTGTACCGTGTGGTGCTCACCCGTATGGCCGGTGACTCGGGGCCTTCTAATGGCTTCCGCTCCACGATGGCGGTGCTGGTCCCACGCGTGTGACCGTGCCTTCGGGTTTCTGGGCCTGAGGACCTGAAATCCCCTGCCGGTCGGCTTCTGCTGCTGGGTAAGAGTTAGTCCCCACAGCCTCGGACGCAGGGCGAGCTCTGCAGCTGCCAGCCCCTGACTCGTAGTAGTATTGCTCCCACTGAGCTTCTGCTGTTTCTTCCTGTGACTGTTTCTTGTCTCTACTCTCCTTGACTGACTAACCCTGCTTCAGCCCCGGGTTTATATAGGGGAAGGTCTTCCCCTCCCCAGACTGGGCAGGAGGTGTGGCATGCACAGGATCCCTGACCAAAGGACCTCCCACCTGCTCTCAGACATAACATTACATTACTGTGGGAAACCAGACCCCTGGGGTGCCACACATACTTATCATATAGTGTAGACCAGGTCCCCGCCAGGAGCTATTCCAGGAGCCCCACATAATGTGCTGTGCCAGGAGCCGCATCACTGAGGCCCCATCACGCCCTGCAGCAGGACAGGGCAGCTGTCCTGACAGCTGCTGTTCAGCTGCATTTACTTCATCCCAGGGGCGGACACAGACTGTAGTGGGCCCCTGTGCAAGAAATTTTTGGGGGCCCCCCCCGCCCTTCATAAGGCAACAAAGTTATGTAAACATAACCCCCCCATGTGCATCTCTCACCCCCCCACGTGCAGCTCACCCCCGTGCATCTCTCATCCCCCTCCGTGCATCTCTCATCCCCCTCCGTGCATCTCTCATCCACCCCCCGTGCATCTCTCATCCCCTCCGTGCATCTCTCATCCCCCTCCGTGCATCTCTCATCCACCCCCCGTGCATCTCTCATCCCCTCCGTGCATCTCTCATCCCCCCCGTGCATCTCTCATCCACCCCCCGTGCATCTCTCATCCACCCCCCGTGCATCTCTCATCCACCCCCCGTGCATCTCTCATCCCCTCCGTGCATCTCTCATCCCCCCCGTGCATCTCTCATCCACCCCCCGTGCATCTCTCATCCACCCCCCGTGCATCTCTCATCCACCCCCCGTGCATCTCTCATCCACCCCCCGTGCATCTCTCATCCCCCCCGTGCATCTCTCATCCCCCCCGTGCATCTCTCATCCACCCCCCGTGCATCTCTCATCCCCCCCGTGCATCTCTCATCCACCCCCCGTGCATCTCTCATCCCCCCGTGCATCTCTCACCCCCCCCCTCCCTCCCATGTGCATCTCTCATCTCTCCCCTCCCCCCATGTGCATCTCTCATCTCTCCCCTCCCCCCATGTGCATCTCTCATCTCTCCCCTCCCCCCATGTGCATCTCTCATCTCTCCCCTCCCCCCATGTGGATCTCTCATCTCTCCCCTCCCCCATGTGCATCTCTCATCTCTCCCCTCCCCCCCCATGTGGATCTCTCATCTCTCCCCTCCCCCATGTGCATCTCTCATCTCTCCCCTCCCCCCCATGTGGATCTCTCATCTCTCCCCTCCCCCATGTGCATCTCTCATCTCTCCCCTCCCCCCATGTGCATCTCCCATTCCCCCCACTCCTAGTTAATTGTATTTAAAAAAAAATAAAACTTGTTATACTTACCCCCATGCGATCCCTGCAGAATCCTGGCGCTCGTCCAAATCGCTGACACCAGGTTCTCCTGACTTCCGGCCATGTGACGGCGCCGTCACATGACCGGAAGTCAGGGGAATCATGAAGGTGCTGCCGCAGCAGCGCAGCGCTAAGATGTCCCGGACCCGGCGCTTAGCATGCGGCCGGGGGCCCCATGAGGAGAGAGACGCACAAGAGGGGGGCTCCGAGGGGGCTCCTACCGGCCGGGCCCCATACTGGAGTCAGGGCAGTCATGCCCTGATGGCGGCCCTGCTGGAGGCTGGAGGGGCCCCCTCTCCCCGCGGACCGGCTGAAAAACCCCAACGGCCCGGTCCTGGTCCGCGGACCGGCGGTTGGGGACCTCTGGGTTAAAGAATCAAATAAAGCAGCAGAAATTCTGCTGCTCATTGAGTCCAGTAGGTGCAAGAGTATCCAGTCTAAATATCCATTGGCACTCCTTTTGAAGGAGTAGCCTATCCCAATTCCCCCCCCCGGTGATTTTTCCTTACTACTTCAACCACACAAAATGACAGGGATTTGGGGTCATTAAGGTGATATTCCCTGGTATGTCGGGCTAGGGGTGTATACCTCTTGTGTCTTTTGTCCCCCAGATGTTCCCCTATTCGTCTCCGCAACTCTCTCTTGGTCTTACCAATGTAGCTGCTTGGACACGAACAGGTCGCCATGTAGACCACCCCCTCAGACTTGCAATTAGCAAAGTCTCTCATATAGAAAACTTTTTTCTGTAGGGCCCCCGTAAAATTTTTACAAGGTCTAACCCACGGACAGAACTTGCAATTGCCTCATTTGAAGGTACCACATATTTTTCGATCCAACCAAGTTCCTTGTTGGGTTGGCTGCTTATACAAACTGTGGACAAGCCCATCCATGATTGAACGCCCCTTTCTATATGTGATTCTAGGATATGGGGGCACATATCCTTTAAGGTCCAGATCTGCCATTAGGATCCCCCAATGTCTTATTATGATGTTATATACTTCATTTGATCTGTTGTCGAATGTGCCTACAATCCTCATTGACCCATTTCCATCCTCCCTATTCCTCAGGCTTAACAGGACATGTCTGTCCTGACTTCTTGCGTATAAGAAGGCACTATCCAGTACCTTCTCTGGATAACCCCTCTCTTTGAATCGGGTTCTTAGGTCCCGGGCCTGCATCACAAAATCTTTGTTATCCGAACAATTGCGTCTTATACGCAAAAATTGCCCCTTGGGGATACCCCTCGTGAGAGGGCCTGAACGATGACTTTCCCATCTGAGGAGACTGTTGGCAGCAGTTGGTTTCCTAAAGGTCCGGGTGGTAATAAAACCCTCCTGGTTTCTACTAATGATTACATCCAGAAACGTGATCTCATGTCTCTGGATCTCTGATGTAAATTTCATGCCTATCTCATTAACATTATGGCATTTCATGAAACCATCAAATTCCTCCATGGATACAGACCAGAGTATCAACACGTCATCAATAAATCATGTCCAAAGGAGGATATATGGAAACCACCAGCTATCCTCCTGTAGCACAACAGTGTCTTCCCACCAGTAGAACACTGTCATCAATATTGATACCCTCAAGCTTTTTCAAGAGGTCAGAGGTATCTTTTATATGTGAGGGGAGAGAGGTTACAAATGGACTTAGCATCTTGTCTATATAGATCCCTAGATTCTGTCCTATAGACCCCACCCCTAATACTATGGGTCGACCCTTGAGGGGGGTCAACCCCTTGTGTATCTTGGGTAGGGCATAAAAGGCAGAGACCACAGAGTGATTTGGCAACAAAAATTCAAATTCATCTTTAGATATTATCTTATTTTCAAGATTCTCTATCAATAGGGATGTGAGAGTGTCCAGGTATCGTGTAGTTGGATAAAATTCCAGTATCTCATAGATATCTGTATCCTTTAAAATAGATTGGCACATAGATAAATAAAGTTGGTGATCAAGAATGACTAAGTTCCCCCCTTGAACTATAAAGCCAACCTAACGGGTCCCGAACTGGAAGCTCTAAATAGATTGGAGACAAATGAGCACTTGATTATAAAGCCATCTGATAAAGCGCCTGAATGTGACAATATTCCAATAGAGCTAATAGTCTTCCAAAGCAGCGGTTGATGCCATCACACACCATGTGTCAACAGATATGGACAACTGGTAAATGGCTCAAGGACTGGATAAGATTGCTGTTTTTTCCTATTCCGAAGAAGGGAGATGCTACCGACTGTGGAAACTATCGGACTATTGTGCTTATACCTCATGCCAGCAAAATACTACTAAAGGTCCTATAGAGATAGTTACAGCCTTACCTTGACAAAGAGCTGCCGGAGGAACAAGCAGGATTCAGAAAAGAGAAAGGAACAAACCATCTGATCAGCCTTATTAGGAACCTTTACATTGACCAAGAAGCAGCAGTCCAAACGGAACAAGCGCCAGTGATGAGAGGAGTAGTCTCTCATCAGCCGGCACCTGTGATGAAAGTAAAAAAAAAAGTTAAAATTAATAAAAAATTATTTTAATAAAAAACGCATTATACTCACCTACACCTAATCAATGATGCCCTTGTCCCCTGTAAAAGATAAAAAGTAAAAAAAAAAACACCATATACTCACCTATCTGCCATAATCCAGATTGTCCCATGGCGACTGGATAATTGAACAATCACATCTGGAGATGTGACTACTCTGTCTGGGAGCCGGCGATACACTGACAGGAGCGTCATTGCTCCTGCAGTGTATAGCACTGAGATGCCGAGAGAGAGGTCAAACGAGTTCATCAGCCTAAGGCCCCCTCCAGCTTACTGATGCACCATTTCTGGGGCTACTGAGAGCTGATGTTGTTAGCCCCAGAGGGGCCAGTTTCCATGGCCCCTTTCCTGGCTATTTATATGAGCTCGCAGCTCAAAAAAAATTATGTGGGGTCCCCCTATAAATTTTAACCAGCAAAGGCTAAACAAACATCTGTGAGCTCATATTAATAGCCAGGGAAGGGGCCATCGATACTTGCCACCTCCGAGGTCAATAATATCAGCCCTCAGAGGCCCCACAAATGGTGCATCAACAAAATTAGCCAAATCTGGCGCTTAGCCTCCGCTCTTTCCACTTGCCCTGATGCGGTGGCAAGTGTAGTATTAGGGTTGGGGTTCATGTCAGCCTTGTATTGGCAGCTATCAAAATACTAACAGTCACTTCAAAAACAGAAAAAAGGTGTGGACAGATGCTTACTAAGAGAAGCCATCTCCATATATAACTAACCATCAGCTGACATGAAGCCTAGGATAGTAATGGAGTGGTGTCTTTAAGACGCCCCATTACTAACCCCATACTAAAATTTATGAAATATAGACACTGGCAGAAAAAAATCATTTATTTGAAATAAAAAAGCACACTTTTACTTTTTTATTTAAAAATAACAAACAGCTGTACTCACCTGATCCCTAATCCCCGATGCCCTTGTCCCCTGTAAAAAAAATAAAAAAAAATAAAAATAATAATAAACAACCATAATACTCACCCGTCCGACATACTGTCCCACGCCGTAATCCATCATTAGAATGTCACTTATAGAACTGTCACATCGTTAGATGTGACTGCTCTATTCAGCAGCTGGCGATACACTGAGAAGAGCATAATCTTTTCTGCAGTGCATAGTGCAGAGCTGCAGTGAGAGAGGTCTCTTGATTCCATCAGCTGATGAGTCCCGGTGACCTCACTTACGGCACCACTGCTGCGTGAGAATTTTCCTCTCCCCTCCTCTGTCCACTTGTCAAGTCATACTCCTCTATACTCTCATTCTCTTTTGTCCTCCCTTCCTCTTCTGCCCTTTCAGTCTCTACCGCTTGTTCTCCACTGCCCTCTCATTCTCCCCGATGTCCGGTTGTCTTCCCCTGTCCTTTAGTCTTCTTCTAGTCCTCTTATCCTCCTTGTTATATCCATGTTACCTCTTCTATAGTATTTTAAGTGGAAATTGTAAGTATTTATTGATGTTTTTTCTGCATTTATCTATTTCCCTTGTTTTCACATACCATGGTGTGGTGAGGGTTTATCCCCATTACTTCTTTGGCTTAAATGAAATATCATCATGTTTAAGAGAAGAGGCCCCCATTCGGCTTAAATATTATCTGAAAACCCTTCCTCAGTATATTTCCAGACCAGATTTATAAGTTTTCCAGACCACATCTAACAGATTTAATAGTTTGCGTGTAATGTGACTTGGGGTGCTAGCCGTGGGCGAGGTACTCGTCTCTTATACCCTGGAACGTTACATGAAAGTGGGGTCCTGGCTGGGTGTGTGGACTTGTCCTATGTGGCGCCATGCCCTTGCAGACCACATGTTACTGATGACTTTGGTTGGCTAGGACCAGATGTTGAGAGCTTCAATGAGGGAGACCACCAGTCCTAAATAAACTCTTTACCTAACGATAACTTTGTGGGAATTATATACAGTAAGTAGCGGGCACACATCTTTATGAATGTTTCCTTCCTAATATTTTTCAGACACTATTTCTATTCCTTCCTCTTTAGTCGCTTGTTTCACTATCTTCGCTTTTTCGCTATACTTCACCACAACTCAGCTCAGTACTACAGTCCAGGTAGCAAGAGTCCTATTCTCAAACTGCAGTTCCATGTCTTATTTCCCCTCTAGGGAATTATGTTGCCAGTATGGCCAGTACTTAACTTCTCTACTAGTAACACTCTGGAACTCCCGCCTAGCGCACTCTCTTCATCATACGTACTCTGTCCCTTCTTGGCCCGTTACCTCTCAGAGTTAAAAAATGTGGGCCATACTGCTAGCTGTCCTCTCCCAGGACCCATCTCCGATCGATCATTTCTCTACTTCTTTCCACTAGGATCTCACTATCCTCGGTCACGGTCTCCTCTCATCTTAGGGACACCCTTGACATGCGGCACTGCTTACTGACCAGACCTTAGGTCTGCATTCTACGCACACTGGGCCCTATCTCCCGTCCTAACAGGAAGCTGTCAGTGTCCCTACAGCTTTATCCCTTCCACTCTGGGCTAGTCCCAACTGTTAACCGTAACTCTCTACCATCGGACAACATACATTAACACCATTAATACATGTCATGATTCACATTACACAATACAATATTACACTTGTTTTTCAAGGAGGAACGTGGGCAATATGTCCATCTCTTTACACTTGATCTACCAGATTCACCTGTTAGCAGATCTAACACATCTACCTGTTACCTCATTGCCCAGTTATCACACTTTCTACATCAACCAGTTACCAAACCAGATCTACCATTTACCAGACCAGGCCCACTAGTTACAAGACCATATCGGCCAGACAACTGCTAGATTACAGGGGGACCCCAGAAAAAAATTGATGTGGGGTCCCCCTATAAATTCTAACCAGCAAAGGCTAAGCAGATAGCTGTGACAAAATTACATTGACTAAACTACATCAACCAGTTACCTTGAGACATTAACCAGACCTTATGTGTCGGTTGCCAGATCACATTTGTGAGTTAACAGACCCGACCACATCTACCAGTTACTAAACCACTGCTACCAGTTACTAAACCACTGCTACCAGTTACCAGGCCAGATCTACCTTAGCTCCCAAGGTCATTATCAATGATTATTATTCTGAAGTATGGAAGTCTCAGTAAGCTTCAGCCACTCCATGGAGTTTGTGGCAAGCAACCCCATTAATAGTGATAGCCACAGGACCCCTAGGAACATTATTAGCATTAGGAGTTCCATTAACATCCCCATGAATCTGACTGATAGATGAAGGCTCACATGATCCTCAGAGTTTGGGATGTGGGAATATTAAACAGCTTCCAGTTTGGCCAGTAATGGAGTGTGGAGGAAAAGTTGTATTTTGGCCAAATCTAATTATGGATTTTTTTTTAGGAGACTGGAAGAAGAACGAGCAGCCGTTGGTCACAAGGTCTGAAATCCCCGGTTGAGAGGAAATTACCCAAATTAAAGTGCGGTAAGAAATATGAACACAAGACTGATTATAACATAGTGATGCATTACAGACATGAGATACACTATATACATGTCTAGTGTCTTGATCTGATGATGACTAACAAGCCTGAATGAGCTGCTGCGCTTTCCTGGTCACTAGTGCTGCTGAGGGGTAATAAGCCTGGATGAGCTGCTGCTGTGTCCTGGTCACTAGGGCTGCTGAGGGGTAATAAGCCTGGATGAGCTGCTGTGGTGTCCTGATCACTAGTGCTGCTGAGGGGTAATAAGCCTGGATGAGCTGCTGCTGAGGGGTAACAAGCCTGAATGAGCTGCTGTGGTGTCCTGATCACTAGTGCTGCTGAGGGGTAATAAGCCTGGATGAGCTGCTGCTGTGTCCTGGTCACTAGTGCTGCTGAGGGGTAACAAGCCGGGATGAGCTGTTGTGGTGTCCTGGTCACTAGTGTTGCTGAGGGCTAACAAGCTTGGATGAGCTGCTGCGGTGTCCTGGTCACTAGTGCTGCTTAGGGGTAACAAGCCTGGATGAGCTGCTGTGGTGTCCTTATCACTAGTGCTGCTGAAGGGTAATAAGCCTGGATGAGCTGCTGCTGTGTCCTGGTCACTAGTGCTGCTGAGGGGTAACAAGCCTGGATGAGCTGCTGTGGTGTCCTGATCACTAGTGTTGCTGAGGGGTAACAAGCCTGGATGAGCTGCTGTGGTGTCCTGGTCACTAGTGCTGCTGAGGGGTAACAAGCCTGGATGAGCAGCTGTGGTGTCCTGATCACTAGTGCTGCTGAGGGGTAATAAGCCTGGATGAGCTGCTGCTGTGTCCTAGTCACTAGTGCTGCTGAGGGGTAACAAGCCTGAATGAGCTGCTGTGGTGTCCTGATCACTAGTGCTGCTGAGGGGTAACAAGCCTGGATGAGCTGCTGTGGTGTCCTGGTCACTAGTGCTGCTGAGGGGTAACAAGCCTGGATGAGCAGCTGTGGTGTCCTGATCACTAGTGCTGCTGAGGAGTAACAAGCCTGGATGAGCTGCTGTGGTGTCCTGATCACTAGTGCTGCTGAGGGGTAACAAGCCTGGATGAGCTGCTGTGGTGTCCTGGTCACTAGGGCTGCTGAGGGGTAACAAGCCTGGATGAGCTGCTGCTGTGTCCTGATCACTAGTGCTGCTGAGGGGTAACAAGCCTGGATGAACTGCTGTGGTGTCCTGATCACTAGTGCTGCTGAGGGGTAATAAGCCTGGATGAGCTGCTGCAGTGTCCTGATCACTAGTTCTGCTGAGAAGTAACAAGCCTGGATGAGCTGCTGTGGTGTCCTGATCACTAGTGCGGCTGAGGGGTAACAAGCCTGGATGAGCTGCTGCAGTGTCCTGATCACTAGTGCTGCTGAGGAGTAACATGCCTGGATGAACTGCTGTGGTGTCCTGATCACTAGTGCTGCTGAGGGGTAATAAGCCTGAATGAGCTGCTGCTGTGTCCTGATCACTAGTGCTGCTGAGGGGTAACAAGCCTGGAAAAAAATGACGTGGGTTCTCCCTATTTTTAATAACCAGCTAAGACAAAATAGACAACTGGGGGCTGATATTAATAGGCTGGGAAGGTCCCAGGATATTGATCCCTTCCCAGCCTAATAAGACCAGCCCTCAGCCACCCCCGTAATGGCACATCCATTAGATGGCCAATTCTGGCACTCAGCCTGGGCTCTTCCTGATTCTCCTTGTGGATTGGCTATTCAGGTAATAGTTTTTGGGGTTGATGTCAGCTGCCATCAAACCCAGGGGTTAGTAATAGAGAGGCATCTATCAGACTCCCCCATTACTAACCCGGTAATCAAATATAAAAAGGCACATACACACAGGTAAATTAAAGTTTTTGAATAAAGAGTCCCCGACACTTTCCCTTGTTCACCCATTTATTATTAAAGAATCCCCGCAGCTCCGACGTAAACCATTGTGGTTCCCACGACATTCAGCGATCCTCTACTGCAAGCTATGGAGCGTCGTTGTGAGAACAGGACTCCGTAGGTTACTCCTGGTCATGTCTCATGAGCGATGAGATCAGTAACATCATCGCAGGTGAGACATGGCTGGGAGTGACCTATGGAGCCCTGTTCTCAGAACGACGCTCCATATGTTGCAGTAGAGGATCGTTGAATGTCGTGGGAACCACAATGGATTGCGTTAGAGTTTTGGATCGCCCATCCCTAGCCTTTACTTTTTTTCTTTACTTGCTCTATTGAGGACTTGCAAACTTTGAGCTGGTGTGTTTTTCTGATCACTATCACTGAGGACTAAAAAGCCCGTGTCACAGCTTTACTGACAGAGAGGAGCCAGAAGACCCCAGCGTCTGATTCCTCCCACTCCTGCTCTCACTAGAAGCATTTCACCTTCATATTAAATGGTGCAGGTTTTTTTTTTAGCAGTGTAAGGGTTAATATGCTTAGCTGAGAGCTCTTGAAAGCTTCCCTGCCTTGGCTCTCAGCTTTTCTCTCTTAGCCACTCCCCCCTCCTATATATTCTGGGCAAACAGTCATTGCCAGAACTAGCTTCAGGCTGCACGGTTTCAGGAGTTTTGCAGAGAGTTGTTTGGTGCATTTATCTAAGACTGTTGCGTGGTTTTGGTCGTGTGTTAATCCCCTCCTTTCGTTTTTCCCATCCTCCACTCCGCGATGTTTTCCTCTGTTGTTTGTGTGAGTATAGTTATATGATTGGTATTTTCCTTTATCCCTGCTTATATTACCTTGTTAGTCTGGTTGGTGTACTGCCATACACTACTTCTCCCTTCTTTCCTGGGTGGGGGGAGAGAACAGACTGAGGGCGGATTCTGGAGCTCAGACAAGGTGCGTGGCCCCGGCGTCTTCACCTTCAGAAGTAATCCGGGGAACAGGGATAGATAGCTAGGGTGCCCCTAGCGTTAGGGACATGAAAGGAGACCTGACAAGAGTTGCGACAGCCTGGATGTGTGGTATACTGATCACTAGTGCTGATGAGGACTAACAAGTCTATATGAGTTGGTGAGGTGTATTGATCACTAGAGTTGAGGAGGACTACAAGCCCGGATGAGTTGGTGCACTGTCCTTCCTATTCACTAATGTTAATGGAACTAACAATCTTGGATGAGATGACGCGGTGTCCTGACTACTTGTTCTGATGATGAATAATAAGCCTGGATGAGCTAATGTTTTATTCACTAACGCTGGTTAAGAGTAACAAACTGAAGAAAGACATGACACTCCACATATATGTGTAAGGGTGCACAGGTTGGATACCATTCCTTGGTTCCCAAATTAGAAGAAATCATGGCACTCCAAACAATTGCATTGTAATGGTGAAATTGCTTTAATGTATTTCCATCCCAATTTAACCCCTTAAGAACTGAGCCGCTTTGTGGGTTAATGACCAGGCTTAAAGTGACAGTGGTCAGATTACAAAATTTATCTATAATATAATTGGCCAAGCCTCCCTCTGTCTGAAGCCTTTATTGACTGCGCATGTGCGACGCACAGTCTGGCTCCAGACAGAAGAACGCATGGAGCAGTTACAGGTAAGAGGAGTGTATGGCGTCAGAGATTGCGGTATGTGTAGGCATTAAACGCATACCGCGATCTCCGGCGCCATACTTACATACTTACCAGACTGGGAGGAGCATTGCCGCAGCACCTCTTTTCTGGCTGGAGACGGGGGTGGAGTGAAGGCGTCGGAATCGGCGCATGCGCATAGTGCTATCCGGTGCCATTTTACTGAAGACACATTTGCACTATGTCTTCAGCAAAATGGCGCTGGACAGCGCGGTGCTCCGGCGCCTCACTCCTCCCCCGGCCTCCGGCAGAATAGGACATAGCAGCGCTGAAGCACAAGGAAGAAAGGTGAGTATAAGTGTTTATTTTTTTTTGTATGTGTGCAGCGTGAAAGGGATGAGGGGTGCCATGCATACCAGGATTGGGGGATGAGGGGGCCTTACATACCAGGATTGGGGGATGAGGGGGCCTTACATACCAGGATTGGGGGATGAGGGGGCCACACATACCAGGATTGGGGATGAGGGGGCCACACATACCAGGATTGGGGGATGAGGGGGCCACACCTACCAGGATTGGGGGATGAAGGGACCACGCATACCAGGATTGGGGGTGAGGGGACCGTGCATACCAGGATTGGGGGATGAGGGGTACCACGAATACCAGGATTGGGGGATGAGGGGTACCATGCATACCAGGATTGGGGGATGAGGGGTACCATACATACAAGGATTGGGGGATGAGGGGTACCATGCATACCAGGATTGGGGGATGAGGGGTAATCCCTCTACTTTCCCTAGGTATCCCTACACAGTCAAAAGATGCCACACACATACATATAAATGGACCAATTGTAGACTATTCATGTCATAATTGACATGCTCAATATAAAAAATTACAACAATACCATATCAGTGGGGAGTGGGCAAAAATAGATATAGTTGCACAAATAGAAGGTTTTTGATTTACAGTAGCCCACTAATATAAATAGATAGACATGTGTACCAGTCAGAACAAGTCCGAAAAAAATATTAAGAATATTTTCATCCCCAATCAAACTAGGATTCAAGCAATGCCATAAATGATATCAATTAGTTGGCCTTTAGTACAATGACTAAATGTAGTCAATCCACAATACAAAATTTCCCAAAGCTATAATAGCAATATTCCAGACATCAATATTATAGGATTCCTCAGACTGGTGTAAAGTCATCCGCAAATAAGGTTATAATTAATCCCTTTGTCCCAACCCACTGGAATAGGTAAAAATGTGTACTAGTCAGACCAAATAAGAAATAGTAATACACTTATCTTAATCTCTAGTCCATCTGAGATTCACACAGTGCCTTGAGTGGTGTCCATTAGATGTCCTTTTTTATATATACATAACTGAATATAGTCAATCCACAATTCAGAACTCCCCAAAATAGTAACAGCACTCCAGGCATCAATTTTCAAGGTCCCTCAGACTGGTGTAAAATCATCAGCAGTAAAGTTATTCCTTAGGATTAGTCCCTTCGTCCCTACGCGTTTCACCCCCTCCTCAATGTGGGGCTCATCAGGGGACAAGAAATATTAGAGGAGATGAGCCATAATAGATGCCCGCATAACCGCTCCTTGTATACCAGAGTCCAACCGCATCATCACTCCGCTGTTAGGTAGGGAGAGCAATCTTATTAGGTGCTTTCCAAGGTAAGTTTGTCTGAATTAATTGCTAATTTCATATTATATTCTCCTTACATGGTATCCTGTTTTTGAGATATATGTGTAGTTTTTTCTCACTTGTACTATAGAGTACACTTTTAAGGATAATTATTAAAAGTTAATTTTTATTGGGTATTTTTTCTGTCTATGGTTCTCTGGTAAATATATATACCCTATTACCAATTTAGTTTGGTGAATAATTTTCTGGTTTTTCTTGGGATGAGGGGTACCATGCATACCAGGATTGGGGATGAGGGGTGCCATGCATACCAGGATTGGGGGATGAGGGGTACCATGCATACCAGGATTGGGGGATGAGGGGTACCATGCATACCAGGATGGAGATGAGGGGTGCCATGCATACCAGGATTGGGGGATGAGGGGTACCATGCATACCAGGATTGGGGGATGAGGGGTACCATGCATACCAGGATGGAGATGAGGGGTACCATGCATACCAGGATTGGGGATGAGGGGTGCCATGCATACCAGGATTGGGGGATGAGGGGTACCATGCATACCAGGATTGGGGGATGAGGGGTACCATGCATACCAGGATGGAGATGAGGGGTACCATGCATACCAGGATTGGAGATGAGGAGCCCATTCATACCAGGATAGGGATGAGGGGTACCATGCATACCAGGATTGGGATGAGGGGTGCCATGTATATCAAATTTGGGATGAGGGGGCCATGTATACCAGATTTGAAATGAGGGCTTGTAGTGGAGACCACTTATTAGGGAGAGCTTTAGGGGAGACGCAAGGAGTCTCAACACATTAACCAGGTTTGAATAAATTAAGGCATCGACAGAAGACCAAGCATACACAGGAATGGGTCTCGGTAGAAGGCCTGTCTGACTGACCCTCAACATCGAGGGTTTTATCATCTTTCAGAAAGAAAAGAGTAACTTGCACCAAAAACCTCAGCACATACGCTGTTCTATAGATTTACAAAAGTTGTCAGGTTCAGTTATGAAATGAAACGTTTCCTAATGATTTTCACCTCCTAAATTCAAATCTGACAATGAAAATGTTTAGTTGACTCTTGTTTCTATGATGTCAAAGAGTTTTTTTCTTTTACTGCTACATAGAATTAATGCATAAAAATGTTGTACTTTAAAACATTATTATTTTTGCAAATATAAAGACGCCGAATATTTTGTTTTGCCAATTTTCCAATATTTATTTAGAGGAAATTTTTTTAAACAAGTCAAATATCTAAAACCTGTCTAAACACTACTGTGAATTATAAAGAGTTACAGAAATTGCTCTACAACATTCGCTCCGCATTCAGGGACGACTCTTTTTTTCTTGTCTCTTGTACTCCTGCATCGGATCATCTCTTCCAATCGTCCTCAGTGATCTGCAGCATTGATGGATTCCATTTTCGTTTATATATTTTCTCCGTAGCCGCAATATCTGGAGCCCCGTCTCATGCTGCACATAACCCATCTGCATCTCTGGCTGCTATGGACATAAAAGGGGACAAACTTATGGTGTGGCCTCCATGCTCCCCTGACCTCAACCCCATTGAGAACCTCTGGAGCATCATCAGAAGGAGTGTCTATGATGGTGGGAGGCAGTTCACATCTAAGCAACAGCTCTGGGAGGGTATTCTGTTCTCATGCAAAACAACTGAAGCAGAAACCATCCAAAACCTGACAAATTCAATGGACGAGAGAGTTCAGAAGCTCCTTTCCAACAAGGGGTCCTATGTGCAAATGTAACATCACCTAGAATAAAGTTTTGAGGTGAAAACTGTGTGATTTCAGTGTGTAATAACCGGCTAATACTTAGAATTTCACAAATGACCATTTTTTTGTCCTTTATTAAAATGAAAAGGTTGAAAACTCTGCTGTGCAGAATAATTTGGAACATGCATTTTGAGGGCAGTTTGAGTTTTTTATTTTTTTATAAATCTCCTGTTATCATCGGCAGTTTATACAAAAACCTTTCAATTGTCCTCGAATAGTTATTAGACTGGAAAATGACAATGACTGCAATTCATATAGGTAATGTGGGAAAATCTGAGAAAAGATTATTTGCACAATAATTTGGAACACAGTGTATATGGGAAGTCCTCCGGCAATTGGCCGGGGACTCCTTAGGACGGCGCGCGCGGTCCCTTTAAGAGAGGGGGAGCGCGCGCGCCCTAAGCACAGTGCCCGGGAAGGAGCGCGCGCCGGCAGCATCGAGGGAAGGAGCGCTGGAGGACGCCGTGCGCTGAACAGGAAGGTGAGAGGGACGGCGTCTCTGCCTAGCAGGAGGCAGAGACGCCGATGCTACATAGATGGAAGGTTTGGATACTATAAAATTCACTTCTTCTTCTGTGAAACTCCTTTCCTAATGAGGGGCACCATGCAGAAATAGTAATTGGTAGTGTGATCAACTGGCTCTCTCCAGATCATTGGGAATGCAAAAGGCATAATTGCCTCTTCCTGTGCAACCACTGGGTAAGGTGTGACGTTCATCTATTGCAGCATGTTTGTGGAGCCCAACTCTTGTCCTGATCTCCTATTCTGCAGCCAAATTACAGGTTGTAGGCTTTCCTTATCATGGTAGTCAATTTTGCCTTTTTGACGCAAAAGTGACTTCACTGCCTATGTAGCAATAACTATCCGCCTTGTTAATGCAAGAACGAGGCATATCTGAAAAAACATATGTCACATGTCACTATGCTAAGAAACTAAGCCAAGAAATCCTAAAACTGTACACCTTACACAGAGAGCATTTATAAAAGTAGGTGATGCAACTGTTATTAGCATTATGTCATTGAGGCTGAGTTGGCGTTTTTTAATTAGTCTCCAGAGGCGTAACAACCGCTGTCGTCGCGACGAGGCTGGTGTGGGTGGGAAGCCCGCCAACACCAGCACAAACTTCAACTTGATCTGCGTCCTCAGAATCACATTCAGCTGAAGTGTATTGTGGCGCGAGACCTATCGGGTCTATGCTCGGCAATACGCGATGCCAGCCAATCAGAGGCCAACAGCTGACGTCGGCGCGCACGTGACTGGGGACGCATGGCGGTGACGTTATGTGCTTTCATCGTTTGAATGATGAAGTCAGCTGCCGGCTTCAGAAGAGGACGCTACATGTCAGGGATGGATGGGAGGTGAGTGTTGTTCTTTTTTTTTTTTTTTCCCTATGCATTAAAGAACAGCGGCATAACGGGGGACATATACAAGGATGGGTGATAGATTATATATTTATTTATATACAGTATATACAAATGTGTATATGTGTGTGTGTGTGTGTGTGTGTACTCCTCCTACTCTGCACTCATTACCTGTATTAATTGCACCTTTTTGAGTGTATGGACAGGTGTCTTTTATACAAGTAACGAGTTCAATCAATCACACTTGAACCTTTCCACCATGGCCAAGACCAAAGACCTGTCTAAGGACAACAGGGACAAAATTGTAGGCCCGCACAAGGCTGGGATGGGCTACAGGACACTAGGCAAGCAGCTTGGTGAGAATGGAATAACTGTTGGCACAATTATTAGAAAATGGAAGAAACACAAGATGACTGTCAATCTTCCTCGTTCCGGGGCTCCATGCAAGATCTCGCCTTGTGGGTTAAGGATGATTCTGAGAAAGGTCAGGAATCTGACCAGGTCCTCCTGGGTAGTTCTGGGCTATCACCTGAAGAGAGCTCGGATCACAGTCTCAAACATTACCATTAGTAACACACTACGCCATCATGGATTAAAATCCTGCAGGCCACGCAAGGTCCCCCTGTTCACGTCGGAACATGTCCAGGCCCATTTGAAGTTCACCAATGACCATCTGGATGATCCAGAGGAGGCAATGGAGAAGATAAAGTTGTCAGATGAGACCAAAATAGAACTTTTTGGTATCAACTCCACTTGCCGTGTTTGGAGGAAGAAGGATGAGTACAACCCCAAGAACACCGTCCCAACTGTGACGCATGGTGGGGGAAACATCCTACTTTGGGGGTGCTTTTCTGCAAAGGGGACAGGACTAGAGATGAACGAACCTGTTTGAAAAACATTCGGTAATTTCAAATTCGGCACGAGCATTGAACATTCGGATTCGTGATCGAACACCTGATCTTGTTTCCACTAGTGTATTTTTTAGGACTTTGGCTAGGATAGTGGTGCTGTATGATGAGCGGGGGGGACATGTTTGATGAGGGGAGGGCTTGGGGAGAGGTCGGAGGAGCGCTGAACTGTGTATTCATAATTTTTGTTTTCTTAACTTAATGTGTGCTTATTCCGGCAAGCCAATCAGGGCGCAGGAACCATCCACAACGTCCAGACAAGGACTTCTGTTATTGACTGCTGAAATCACATGTCCCTCTCCATGTAAAGAGTGGACATGTTGTTTTGGTGCCATTTTGACTGGGTAACAGCGCAGAGAGAATGTTCCTGCTCCTGGATACTGAGAGAGTGAGATAGTTAGTTAGCTAGGCGCTTGCTTGTAAGTGGCTTCAAGTAGATCAATAGTTTTTGATAATAGTGTGGTCCAGACAGAGGCACCAGGCCACCAGATCTCTGTTGTGCTGATATTGTGCTCCATGCAGGAGTACATCTTTGAAACGCAATTTTTTTCCTGTTACTAAAAGTGCTACATAAAGCAGGCCACATCTGAGCTTGTAATTGTTTTGCGCTGAGATTCTGCTCTATCCAGGGTAACACAGTACAAAATCTAAATTTTTGTTGCTAATAGTGTGCTCCAGCCACACTATATGAACAAATAAATACTGATTGGTAATTTAGTGACAGGTGGCAGACAGGTCTGGGCATAGGTTTGTTAAACAGCTGGTTAAAATATGGGAAGGGTACATCCAACATCAGTGGGAAAAAGCAAGGTCATGGTGGAAGGGGAAATAAGCTTGGTGTTCAAGGTGAACATGGGGTAGGTGGTAATGTTAGTGAAAGTTCTAGTGAACAAACACTGTCATTCCTATTCAAAGACAACTGACAACTTCTGTTACTGGACGGGCTACTCCACTCCCTTTCTTTAGCAGCCGCACAGCGGTACACCTTATAGATGAGGGCCAGGAAGAGGATGTGCTCCAGTGGATGGCAAGCGCTTCATCAAGTGGCCTCTCCTCTTCCTCCACCTCAACATCACACACAGTACAATCTTCA
Source organism: Phyllobates terribilis (assembly GCF_046119375.1). NCBI lineage: Eukaryota > Metazoa > Chordata > Amphibia > Anura > Dendrobatidae > Phyllobates > Phyllobates terribilis. The sequence continues at coordinate 175,909,227 of NW_027362773.1, forward strand.
GAGGTGGCAGCCCAATTGCCCTTGTTTCCCCCCACAACAAAACTCTCCAATCACCCAACTGACTATAGGGAACCACAGATGGGTGAGTCTGCAGAGCTGTTCACACATTCTATGCCATGGGCATCAGAGGTCTGATCCAAAGCTTCACAGAGTCAAGAGGAGGAAAGCATCTGCACCGATGACAAAAAAATTTTTCAATTGATCCGGGGCCGGACGAAGTAGGCTCCTGATGTCACGGTTGTGTCAGGTGTGACAGACAGTCGCTCTAGATCCCGCTATAGAAGGTCATTGCACTTAGCACAGCAGACGCCTTCGTGATCCTCTCATCTCTGTAGTATTGTTATATCCTTCTCCTTTTAGGACCCAGCAGCGACTTCCACCTTCTGCTGTTGATTGACACACCCTTGCTTGGTAGCTAAAAACTATCAGTTTCTCCAGAGAGTCGCCATTAATAGTTCTATGTACCACTGTGCAGACTTGGAGTACTGGCAGTCAGCTAGACTCGTCTTTGGTGCCCTTGGAGGACAGTTGGCGTTATGTCTCTGGTGTCTGCTCAAGCTAAGTGTATCCCTTTTGTTTGTTTACCTTGTTGTCTTTAGTTTGTAGTGGGGCCTGACTAGTGCTCACCTCGTCCCCTCCCTATCTAGGGCCAAGATCTAGGGACATTCAGGGATTAGGTTCCTGCTCGGCGATAGGTGTGGAATCTATATAGGGATGACAGGGGGGCAGTGTGATATTAGATCTGCCTAGGGGTCCCCACTCCCCCGTTCACTAGTTGTTGGTCTCTCTTCGCCCTCTTCCCGTCGTTGTACACTTATTCCTTCCTTCATATTGCGTGACATTATCACCGGCCGTGCATAAAAAAGTGAAAAAGAAACTGACAAGTGGGTTTTTTTGAGTGTGGTTTTTTTTTTAGGTGTGTTGTTTTTTTTCCTTATTCTGGTGTGTGCCCCTAATTTAAGCTGTTTTGGCAGCTATTGGGCCCCTTTAAAGTTGTTGTGTATGCATTTGGTTTTGCCTCATATTGAATCCAATGGGATTCGGATATGTTCGACGAAGTGTTCTACAAACTGTTCGACGAACATTGGGAAATTCGTTGAATCCTTGAAAGATTCGCTCATCTCTAAACAGAACGACAGCACCGTATTGAAGGGAAGATGGATGGGGTCACGTATCACAAGATTTTGGCCAACAACCTCCTTCCCTCAGTAAGAGCATTAAATATGGGTCGTGACTGGCTCATCCAGCATGACAATGACCCAAAACACACAGCCAGGCCGGACACAACTGCTACAGTTGTGGGATCTGTCATCTGGATTTGATGAACTTTCTTAAACGATTGCTACTGGATACATGTGCTTTATGTTTAATCTGTCGTCTGAAGGAGCGTGGACTGTGACTACAGACTATATTGGCTGGAGATACGAAATCGGTGGGCCAACCAAAAGTTGGGAGACCGTGAGTATCGCCTGGTACTGGGGCAGTAGAACTACTTTCCCGGGGAGGGGATCTTATGGACTGGGGGCAATGTATTTTCTCCATTGACCTGGAGTTGTTGTAAAACCTTGGAATTAAGGAATAAAATATTGCTGCATCGTTAACTTGCCGAAGTGATTATTATAACCCACCACCTCAGATCTTTACAGTAACTATAGAAAGAAACTATGTAACTATGAAGACTAACAAGCCTGGATGATCTGGTGTGGTGTCCATATCACTAGTGCTGATGAGGACTAACAAGCCTGGATGATCTGGTGTGGTGTCCATATCACTATCGCTGATGAGGACTAACAAGCCTGGATGATCTGGTGTGGTGTCCATATCACTATCGCTGATGAAGACTAACAAGCCTGGATGATCTGGTGTGGTGTCCATATCACTATCGCTGATGAAGACTAACAAACTTGGATGATTTGGTGTGGTGTTCATATCACTAGCCCTGATGAGGAGTAACAAGCCAGGATGATCTGGTGTGGTGTCCATATCACTATCGCTGATGAAGACTAAAAAGCCTGGATGATCTGGTGTGGTGTCCACATCACTAGCCCTGATGAGGACTAACAAGCCTGGATGATCTGGTGTGGTGTCCATATCACTAGCCCTGATGGGGACTAACAAGCCTGGATGATCTGGTGTTGTGTCCATATCACTATCGCTGATGAAGACTAACAAGCCTGGATGATTTGGTGTGGTGTCCATATCACTAGCGCTGATGAAGACTAAAAAGCCTGGATGATCTGGTGTGGTGTCCATATCACTAGCGCTGATGAACACTAACAAGCCTGGATGATCTGGTGTGGTGTCCATATCACTAGCCCTGATGAGGACTAACAAGCCTGGATGATCTGGTGTGGTGTCCATATCACTATCGCTTATGAAGACTAACAAGCCTGGATGATCTGGTGTGGTATCCATATCACTAGTGCTGATGAGGACTAACAAGCCTGGATGATCTGGTATGGTGTCCATATCACTAGCGGTGATGAGGACTTACAAGCCGGGATGATCTGGTGTGGTGTCCATATCACTATCGCTGATGAGGACTAACAAGCCTGGATGATCTGGTGTGGTGTCCATATCACTAGCGCTGATGAGGACTAACAAGCCTGGATGATCTGGTGTGGTGTCCATATCACTAGCGCTGATGAGGACTAACAAGCCTGGATGATCTGGTGTGGTGTCCATATCACTATTGCTGATGAGGACTAACAAGCCTGGATGATCTGGTGTGGTGTCCATATCACTAGCGCTGATGAGGACTAACAAGCCTGGATGATCTGGTGTGGTGTCCATATCACTAGCGCTGATGAGGACTAACAAGCCTGGATGATCTGGTGTGGTGTCCATATCACTAGCGCTGATGAGGACTAACAAGCCTGGATGATCTGGTGTGGTGTCCATATCACTATCGCTGATGAGGACTAACAAGCCTGGATGATCTGGTGTGGTGTCCATATCACTAGCGCTGATGAGGACTAACAGGCCTGGATGATCTGTTGTGGTGTCCATATCACTAGCGCTGATGAGGACTAACCAGCCTCGATGATCTGGTGTGGTGTCCATATCACTAGCGCTGATGAGGACTAACCAGCCTCGATGATCTGGTATGGTGTCCATATCACTAGCGCTGATGAGGACTAACAAGCCTGGATGATCTGATATGGTGTCCATATCACTAGTGCTGATGAGGACTAACAAGCCTGGATGATCTGGTGTGGTGTCCATATCACTAGGGCTGATGAGGACTAACAAGCCTGGATGATCTGGTGTGGTGTCCATATCACTATCGCTGATGAGGACTAACAAGCCTGGATGATCTGGTGTGGTGTCCATATCACTAGCGCTTATGAAGACTAATAAGCCTGGATGATCTGGTGTGTGTCCGTATCACTATCGCTGATGAGGACTAACCAGCCTGGATGATCTGATGTGGTGTCCATATCACTATCGCTGATGAGGACTAACAAGCCTGGTTGATCTGGTGTGGTGTCCATATCACTATCGCTGATGAGGACTAACAAGCCTGGATGATCTGGTGTGGTGTCCATATCACTAGCGCTGATGAAGACTAACAAGCCTGGATGATCTGGTGTGGTGTCCATATCACTATCGCTGATGAGGACTAACCAGCCTGGATGATCTGATGTGGTGTCCATATCACTATCGCTGATGAGGACTAACAAGCCTGGTTGATCTGGTGTGGTGTCCATATCACTATCGCTGATGAGGACTAACAAGCCTGGTTGATCTGGTGTGGTGTCCATATCACTATCGCTGATGAGGACTAACAAGCCTGGATGATCTGGTGTGGTGTCCATATCACTAGCGCTGATGAAGACTAACAAGCCTGGATGATCTGGTGTGGTGTTCATATCACTAGCGCTGATGAGGACTAACCAACCTGGATGATCTGGTGAGGTGTCCATATCACTAACGCTGATGAAGACTAACAAGCCTGGATGATCTGGTGTGGTGTCCATATCACTATCGCTGATGAGGACTAACAAGCCTGGATGATCTGGTGTGGTGTCCATATCACTAGTGTTGATGAAGACTAACAAGCCTGGATGATCTGGTGTGGTGTCCATATCACTATTGCTGATGAGGACTTACAAGCCTGGATGATCTGGTGTGATGTCCATATCACTATCGCTGATGAGGACTAACAAGCCTGGATGATCTGGTGTGGTGTCCATATCACAAGCGCTGATGAAGACTAACAAGCCTGGATGATCTGGTGTGGTGTTCATATCACTAGTGCTGATGAGGACTTACAAGCCTGGATGATCTGGTGTGGTATCCATATCACTAGTGCTGATGAGGACTTACAAGCCTGGATGATCTGCTGTGGTGTCCATATCACTAGTGCTGATGAGGACTAACAATACTGGATGATCTGGTGTGGTATCCATATCACTAGTGCTGATGAGGACTTACAAGCCTGGATGATCTGGTGTGGCATCCATGTCACTAGTGCTAATGAGGACCAACCTGCCTGGATGATCTGGTGTGGTATCCATATCGCTAGTGCTGATGAGGACTAACCAGCCTGGATGATCTGGTGTGGTGTCCATATCACTAGTGCTGATGAGGACTTACAAGCCTGGATGATCTGGTGTGGTGTCCATATCACTAGCGCTGATGAAGACTAACAAGCCTGGATGATCTGGTGTGGTGTTCATATCACTAGCGCTGATGAGGACTAACAAGCCTGGATGATCTGGTGTGGTGTCCATATCACTAGTGCTGATGAGGACTAACCAGCCTGGATGATCTGGTGTGGTATCCATATCACTAGTGCTGATGAGGACTTACAAGCCTGGATGATCTGGTGTGGTATCCATATCACTAGTGCTGATGAGGACCAACCAGCCTGGATGATCTGGTGTGGTATCCATATCGCTAGTGCTGATGAGGACTAACCAGCCTGGATGATCTGGTGTGGTGTCCATATCACTATTGCTGATGAGGACTTACAAGCCTGGATGATCTGGTGTGGTGTCCATATCACTATCGCTGATGAGGACTAACAAGCCTGGATGATCTGGTGTGGTGTCCATATCACTAGCGCTGATGAAGACTAACAAGCCTGGATGATCAGGTGTGGTGTTCATATCACTATCGCTGATGAGGACTAACAAGCCTGGATGATCTGATATGGTGTCCATATCACTAGTGCTGATGAGGACTTACAAGCCTGGATGATCTGGTATGGTGTCCATATCACTAGTGCTGATGAGGACTAACAAGCCTGGATGATCTGATATGGTGTCCATATCACTAGCGCTGATGAAGACTAACAAGCCTGGATGACCTGGTGTGGTGTCCATATCACTAGTGCTGATTAGGAGTAACAAGTCTGGATGATCTGGTGTGGTGTTCATATCACTATCTCTGATGAGGACTTACAAGCCAGGATGATCTGGTGTGGTGTCCATATCACTATCGCTGATGAGGACTAACAAACCTGGATGATCTGGTGTGGTGTCCATATCACTAGCGCTGATGAAGACTAACAAGCCTGGATGATTTGGTGTGGTGTCCATATCACTATCGCTGATGAGGACTTACAAGCCTGGATGATCTGGTGTGGTGTCCATATCACTAGTGCTGATGAGGAGTAACAAGCCTGGATGATCTGGTGTGGTGTTCATATCACTAGCGCTGATGAGGACTAACAAGCCTGGATGATGTGGTGTGGTGTTCATATCACTATCGCTGATGAGGACTAACAAGCCTGGATGATCTGGTGTGGTGTCCATATCACTAGTGTTGATGAAGACTAACAAGCCTGGATGATCTGGTGTGGTGTTCATATCACTAGTGCTGATGAGGACTTACAAGCCTGGATGATCTGGTGTGGTATCCATATCACTAGTGCTGAAGAGGACTTACAAGCCTGGATGATCTGGTGTGGTGTCCATATCACTAGTGCTGATGAGGACTAACAATCCTGGATGATCTGGTGTGGTATCCATATCACTAGTGCTGATGAGGACTTACAAGCCTGGATGATCTGGTGTGGCATCCATGTCACTAGTGCTAATGAGGACCAACCTGCCTGGATGATCTGGTGTGGTATCCATATCGCTAGTGCTGATGAGGACTAACCAGCCTGGATGATCTGGTGTGGTGTCCATATCACTAGTGCTGATGAGGACTTACAAGCCTGGATGATCTGGTGTGGTGTCCATATCACTAGCGCTGATGAAGACTAACAAGCCTGGATGATCTGGTGTGGTGTTCATATCACTAGCGCTGATGAGGACTAACAAGCCTGGATGATCTGGTGTGGTGTCCATATCACTAGTGCTGATGAGGACTAACCAGCCTGGATGATCTGGTGTGGTATCCATATCACTAGTGCTGATGAGGACTTACAAGCCTGGATGATCTGGTGTGGTATCCATATCACTAGTGCTGATGAGGACCAACCAGCCTGGATGATCTGGTGTGGTATCCATATCGCTAGTGCTGATGAGGACTAACCAGCCTGGATGATCTGGTGTGGTGTCCATATCACTATTGCTGATGAGGACTTACAAGCCAGGATGATCTGGTGTGGTGTCCATATCACTATCGCTGATGAGGACTAACAAACCTGGATGATCTGGTGTGGTGTCCATATCACTAGCGCTGATGAAGACTAACAAGCCTGGATGATTTGGTGTGGTGTCCATATCACTATCGCTGATGAGGAGTAACAAGCCTGGATGATCTGGTGTGGTGTCCAAATCACTATTGCTGATGAGGACTTACAAGCCAGGATGATCTGGTGTGGTGTCCATATCACTAGCACTGATGAAGACTAACAAGCCTGGATGATGTGGTGTGGTGTTCATATCACTATCGCTGATGAGTACTAACAAGCCTGGATGATCTGGTGTGGTGTCCATATCACTATCGCAGATGAGGACTAACAAGCCTGGATGATCTGGTGTGGTGTCCATATCACTAGCGCTGATGAAGACTAACAAGCCTGGATGATCTGGTATGGTGTCCATATCACTAGCGCTGATGAGGATTAACCAGCCTGGATGATCTGGTGTGGTGTCCATATCACTAACGCTGATGAAGACTAACAAGCCTGGTTGATCTGGTGTGGTATCCATATCACTAGTGCTGATGAGGACCAACCAGCCTGGATGATCTGGGGTGGTGTCCATATCACTAGTGCTGATGAGGACTTACAAGCCTGGATGATCTGGTGTGGTGTCCATATCACTAGCGCTGATGAAGACTAACAAGCCTGGATGATCTGGTGTGGTGTTCATATCACTATCTCTGATGAGGACTAACAAGCCTGGATGATCTGGTATGGTGTCCATATCACTATCGCTGATGAGGACTAACAAACCTGGATGATCTGGTGTGGTGTCCATATCACTAGTGCTGATGAGGACTTACAAGCCTGGATGATCTGGTGTGGTGTCCATATTACTATCGCTGATGAAGACTAACAAGCCTGGATGATCTGGTGTGGTGTCCATATCACTAGTGCTGATGAGGACTTACAAGCCTGGATGATCTGGTGTGGTGTCCATATCACTAGTGCTGTTGAGGAGTAACAAGCCTGGATGATCTGGTGTGGTGTCCATATCACTAGTGCTGATGAGGACTAACCAGCCTGGATGATCTGGTGTGGTATCCATATCACTAGTGCTGATGAGGACTTACAAGCCTGGATGATCTGGTGTGGTATCCATATCACTAGTGCTGATGAGGACTTACAAGCCTGGATGATCTGGTGTGGTGTCCATATCACTATCGTTGATGAGGACTAACAAGCCAGGATGATCTGGTGTGGTGTCCATATCACTAGCGCTGATGAGGACTAACAAGCCTGGATGATCTGGTATGGTCTCCATATCACTAGCGCTGATGAGGACTAACAAGCCTGGATGATCTGGTGTGGTGTCCATATCACTAGTGCTGTTGAGGAGTAACAAGCCTGGATGATCTGGTATGGTGTCCATATCACTATCGCTGATGAGGACTAACAAGCCTGGATGATCTGGTGTGGTGTCCATATCACTAGTGCTGATGAGGACTTACAAGCCTGGATGATCTGGTGTGGTGTCCATATCACTAGTGCTGATGAGGAGTAACAAGCCTGGATGATCTGGTGTGGTGTTCATATCACTATCGCTGATGAGGACTAACAAGCCTGGATGATCTGGTGTGGTGTCCATATCACTAGTGCTGATGAAGACTAACAAGCCTGGATGATCTGGTGTGGTGTCCATATCACTAGTGCTGATGAGGAGTAACAAGCCTGGATGATCTGGTGTGGTGTCCATATCACTAGTGCTGATGAGGACTAACAAGCCTGGATGATCTGGTGTGGTGTCCATATTACTATCGCTGATAAGGACTAACCAGCCTGGATGATCTGGTGTGATGTCCATATCACTATCGCTGATGAGGACTTACAAGCATGGATGATCTGGTGTGGTGTTCATATCACTAGCGCTTATGAAGACTAACAAGCCTGGATGATCTGGTGTGGTGTCCATATCACTATCGCTGATAAGGACTAACAAGCCTGGATGATCTGGTGTGGTGTCCATATCACTAGCGCTTATGAAGACTAACAAGCCTGGATGATCTGCTGTGGTGTCCATATCACTATCGCTGAAGAGGACTAACCAGCCTGGATGATCTGATGTGGTGTCCATATCACTATCGCAGATGAGGACTAACAAGCCTGGTTGATCTGGTGTGGTGTCCATATCACTATCGCTGATGAGGACTAACAAGCTTGGATGATCTGGTGTGGTGTCCATATCACTAGCGCTGATGAAGACTAACAAGCCTGGATGATCTGGTGTGGTGTTCATATCACTAGCGCTGATGAGGACTAACCAGCCTGGATGATCTGGTGTGGTGTCCATATCACTAACGCTGATGAAGACTAACAAGCCTGGATGATCTGGTGTGGTGTCCATATCACTATCGCTGATGAGGACTAACAAGCCTGGATGATCTGGTGTGGTGTCCATATCACTATTGCTGATGAGGACTTACAAGCCTGGATGATCCGGTGTGGTGTCCATATCACTAGCGCTGATGAGGACAAACAAGCCTGGATGATCTGGTGTGGTGTCCATATCACTATCGTTGATGAGGACTAACAAGCCTGGATGATCTGGTGTGGTGTCCATATCACAAGCGCTGATGAAGACTAACAAGCCTGGATGATCTGGTGTGGTGTTGATATCACTAGTGCTGATGAGGACTTACAAGCCTGGATGATCTGGTGTGGTATCCATATCACTAGTGCTGATGATGACTTACAAGCCTGGATGATCTGGTGTGGTGTCCATATCACTAGTGCTGATGAGGACTAACAATCCTGGGTGATCTGGTGTGGTATCCATATCACTAGTGCTGATGAGTTCTTACAAGCCTGGATGATCTGGTGTGGTATCCATATCACTAGTGCTGATGAGGACCAACCAGCCTGGATGATCTGGTGTGGTATCCATATCGCTAGTGCTGATGAGGAGTAACCAGCCTGGATGATCTGGTGTGGTGTCCATATCACTAGTGCTGATGAGGGCTTACAAGCCTGGATGATCTGGTGTGGTGTGCATATCACTAGCGCTGATGAAGACTAACAAGCCTGGATGATCTGGTGTGGTGTTCATATCACTAGCGCTGATGAGGACTAACAAGCCTGGATGATCTGGTGTGGTGTCCATATCACTAGTGCTGATGAGGACTAACCAGCCTGGATGATCTGATGTGGTATCCATATCACTAGTGCTGATGAGGACTTACAAGCCTGGATGATCTGGTGTGGTATCCATATCACTAGTGCTGATGAGGACCAACCAGCCTGGATGATCTGGTGTGGTATCCATATCGCTAGTGCTGATGAGGACTAACCAGCCTGGATGATCTGGTGTGGTGTCCATATCACTAGTGCTGATGAGGACTTACAAGCCTGGATGATCTGGTGTGGTGTCCATATCACTATCGCTGATGAGGACTAACAAGCCTGGATGATCTGGTGTGGTGTCCATATCACTAGCGCTGATGAAGACTAACAAGCCTGGATGATCTGGTGTGGTGTTCATATCACTAGCGCTGATGAGGACTAACAAGCCTGGATGATCTGATATGGTGTCCATATCACTAGTGCTGATGAGGACTTACAAGCCTGGATGATCTGGTGTGGTGTCCATATCACTAGTGCTGATTAGGAATTAACAAGCCTGGATGATCTGGTGTGGTGTTCATATCATTATCGCTGATGAGGACTTACAAGCCAGGATGATCTGGTGTGGTGTCCATATCACTATCGCTGATGAGGACTAACAAGCCTGGATGATCTGGTGTGGTGTCCATATCACTAGCGCTGATGAAGACTAACAAGCCTGGATGATCTGGTATGGTGTCCATATCACTAGCGCTGATGAGGACTTACAAGCCTGGATGATCTGGTGTGGTGTCCATATCACTAGTGCTGATTAGGAATTAACAAGCCTGGATGATCTGGTGTGGTGTTCATATCATTATCGCTGATGAGGACTTACAAGCCAGGATGATCTGGTGTGGTGTCCATATCACTATCGCTGATGAGGACTAACAAGCCTGGATGATCTGGTGTGGTGTCCATATCACTAGCGCTGATGAAGACTAACAAGCCTGGATGATCTGGTATGGTGTCCATATCACTAGCGCTGATGAGGACTTACAAGCCTGGATGATCTGGTGTGGTGTCCATATCACTAGTGCTGATGAGGAGTAACCAGCCTGGATGATCTGGTGTGGTGTTCATATCACTAGCGCTGATGAGGACTAACAAGCCTGGATGATGTGGTGTGGTGTTCATATCACTATCGCTGATGAGGACTAACAAGCCTGGATGATCTGGTATGGTGTCCATATCACTAGTGCTGATTAGGAGTAACAAGCCTGGATGATCTGGTGTGGTGTCCATATCACTATCGCTGATGAAGACTAACAAGCCTGGATGATGTGGTGTGGTGTTCATATCACTATCGCTGATGAGGACTAACAAGCCTGGATGATTTGGTATGGTGTCCATATCACTAGTGCTGATTAGGAGTAACAAGCCTGGATGATCTGGTGTGGTGTTCATATCACTATCGCTGATGAAGACTAACAAGCCTGGATGATCTGGTGTGGTGTCCATATCACTAGTGCTGATGAGGACTTGCAAGCCTGGATGATCTGGTGTGGTGTCCATATCACTAGTGCTGATGAGGAGTAAGAAGCCTTGATGATCTGGTGTGGTGTTCATATCACTATCGCTGATGAGGACTTACAAGCCTGGATGATCTGGTGTGGTGTTCATATCACTATCGCTGATGAAGACTTACAAGCCTGGATGATCTGGTGTGGTGTTCATATCACTATCGCTGATGAGGACTTACAAGCCTGGATGATCTGGTGTGGTGTTCATATCACTATCGCTGATGAGGACTTACAAGCCTGGATGATCTGGTGTGGTGTCCGTATCACTATCGCTGATGAGGACTAACAAGCCTGGATGATCTGGTGTGGTGTCCATATCACTAGTGCTGTTGAGAAGTAACAAGCCTGGATGATCTGGTGTGGTGTCCATATCACTATCGTTGATGAGGACTAACAAGCCTGGATGATCTGGTGTGGTGTCCATATCACTAGCGCTGATGAGGACTAACAAGCCTGGATGATCTGGTATGGTCTCCATATCACTAGCGCTGATGAGGACTAACAAGCCTGGATGTTCTGGTGTGGTGTCCATATCACTAGTGCTGTTGAGGAGTAACAAGCCTGGATGATCAGGTATGGTGTCCATATCACTATCGCTGATGAGGACTTACAAGCCTGGATGATCTGGTGTGGTGTCCATATCACTAGTGCTGATGAGGTGTAACAAGCCTGGATGATCTGGTGTGGTGTCCATATCACTAGTGCTGATGAAGACTAACAAGCCTGGATGATCTGGTGTGGTGTCCATATCACTAGTGCTGATGAGGACTTACAAGCCTGGATGATCTGGTGTGGTGTCCATATCACTAGTGCTGATGAGGAGTAACAAGCCTGGATGATCTGGTGTGGTGTTCATATCACTATCGCTGATGAGGACTTACAAGCCTGGATGATCTGGTGTGGTGTTCATATCACTATCGCTGATGAGGACTAACAAGCCTGGATGATCTGGCATGGTCTCCATATCACTAGCGCTGATGAGGACTAACAAGCCTGGATGATCTGGTGTGGTGTCCATATCACTAGTGCTGTTGAGGAGAAACAAGCCTGGATGATCTGTTGCGGTATCCTGGTCCCCTTTTATGTATGGTAAGGATGGGCAATTCATGTTCCCAAGAGGCAACATGAGGAACCGGAACTGTTGCAGAGGGCTGAACCAAAAGGTTTAACCATTTGTCGTAGTCAAGACATCAATGCTGAAGCCATAAACAATCACTGGAGCAGCTGCGTTAACACATCGCCGGAGCAGTAAAAGGTGAGTAACTGCTCAATGTGTTCCATGCGAACAATCCATAGGACATATAAAAGCTATTAGTGAAAAGCCTGTTTTAAAAGCCGGGATCTGCTTGTGGTACTGAGTGACTTCAGAGTACCCGACATTGCCCGTCAACCGACAAGGTCCGGACCCCGCTATCCAAGGCGCGAGAGACCACCTCCAACGGCCGAGCAAAGAGGAGATAAGAGAGAACTGCGTCAGAGGAGTCATGTGTCACGGGTGTGTCGCCACAAAGATCGTCACGATTACACAGCCTGACTTCTCGCAGCTGACGTTTTGGTGCTTTGTGTTTTTCGGCAGTGAGGGAGTTAATTCTCTCTCTCTCTGTGCTAGACGAGGTCCAGCCTCGCCCAGCTGCAATCAATGCTGCTGTAGTGAGACTCCTTCAAATGCCTGCTGGTCTGTTAGGGAAGTGTCGGTGAAAGCATTTCATGCAGACTAACAGAGCAGATCGTGGTATTTGGAGTTTCAGAGATAAGTGTATTCGGAAAGTTTTTTCCCTTCCTCGCTTTATCATTTATCTCCTTTCCCGTTGGTGTTCCCTCTGTTGTAGTTGTGTAGTTTTTGTATGCAAGGTGGTTTTGGTTTTTCCCTTGTACTGTCTCGTTCGTCTAAGTACTGTGTGTGGGCATATTATTACTTGTCCCCTTTTGTTGTGATCGGGGTCCTTCTCAGGACTAGATTACTTAGGTGCAGGGATCCTCAGGAGGTAGGGGTTACGCTGGCGGCCTGGACCTCTGTACCTTTAACAGTACCACCAGGTTGAGGGATTAGTCAGGGCCCCAGCTTAGGGTCAGCTTAGGCCCCCTACCTCCAGTATACAGAGACAGCGTGACATCATGCCAGCAGAAACAGAGGAGCTGCATCGCTGAACAGGGCCGATACAATGATCATCCACGGTACCGGGGGTTCAGGATGGCTGGTTGGGAGGGGGACAGGCGAAGTGGAAAAAGCCAAACTGGATTTAATTGACTTTGTTAGAAAAAAACTTGCGGCCGAGCGGGAATAACCAGAGACCCCCACTAGGGCCATTCACTGAGTTAGAGAACTGCCGTGGTGACTCCGACGCCGGGGCACATCACATTAGAGATGGAGATTGTTCATTGTTATTGTAAATTACCTGTTCATTCTTGTTACTAACCCCTTGTTTAAAGCCTGGTTATACACTGTGTGCAGAATTATTAGGCAAATGCGTATTTTGATCACATGATACTTTTTATACATGTCGTCCTCCTCCGAGCTGCATAGGCTTGAGAGCCAACTACCAATGAAGTAAATCTGGTGATATGCATCTCTGTAATGAGGAGGGGTGTTGACTAATGACATCAACACCCTATATAAGGTGGGCTTAATTATTAGGCAACTTCCTTTCCTTTGGCAAAATGGGTCAGAAGAGAGATATGACGGCTCTGAAAAGTCCAAAATTGTGAGATGTCTTGCAGAGGGAGGCAGCAGTCTTGAAATTTCCAAACTTTTGAAGCGTGATCACCGAACTATCAAGCGTTTCATGGCAAATAGCCAACAGGGTCGCAAGAAGCGTGTTGGCCAAAAAAGGCGCAAAATAACTGCCCATGAATTGAGGAAAATCAAGCGTGAAGCTGCCAAGATGCCATTCACCACCAGTTTTACCATATTTCAGAGCTGCAACGTTACTGGAGTATCAAAAAGCACAAGGTGTGCGATACTCAGGGACATGGCCAAGGTAAGGAAGGCTGAAAAACCACCACCTATGAGCAAGAAACATAAGATAAAACGTCAAGAATGGGCCAAGAAATATCTTAAGACTGATTTTTCAAAGGTTTTATGGACTGATGAAATGAGCGTGACTCTTGATGGGCCAGATGGATGGGCCAGAGCCTGGATCAGTAAAGGGCAGAGAGCTCCACTCCGACTCAGACGCCAGCAAGGTGGAGGTGGGGTACTGGTATGGGCTGGGATCATCAAAGATGAACTTGTGGGACCTTTTCGGGTTGAGGATGGAGTGAAGCTCATCTCCCAGACCTACTGCCAGTTTCTGGAAGACAACTTCTTCAAGCAGTGGTACAGGAAGACGTCGGTATCGTTCAAGAAAAACATGATTTTCATGCAGGACAATGCTCCATCACATGCATCCAACTACTCCACAGCATGGCTGACCAGTAAAGGTCTAAAAGAAGAAAAAATAATGAAATGGCCTCCTTGTTCACCTGATCTGAACCCCATAGAGAACCTGTGGTCCATCATAAAATGTGAAATCTACAGGGAGGGAAAACAGTACACCTCTCGGAGCAGTGTCTGGGAGGCTGTGGTGAGATCTACAGGGAGGGAAAACAGTACACCTCTGGGAACATTGTCTGGGAGGCTGTGGTGGCTGCTGCACGCAATGTTGATCGAAAACAGATCAAGCAACTGACAGAATCTATGGATGGAGGCTGCTGAGTGTCATCATAACGAAAGGTGGCTACATTCATCACTAATTTTTTGGGTTTTTGTTTTTGCATGTCAGAAATGTTTATTTCTAAATTTTGTGTACTGATATTGGTTTACCTGGTGAAAATAAACAAGTGAGATGGGATTATATTTGGTTTCTATTAAGTTGCCTAATAATTCTGCACAGTAATAGTTACCTGCACAAACAGATATCCTCCTAAGATAGCCAAATCTAAAAAATCCCACTCCAACTACCAAAAATATTAAGCTTGGATATTTATGAGTCTTTTCGGTTGATTGAGAACATAGTTGTTGATCAATAATAAAAATAATCCTCTAAAATACAACTTGCCTAATAATTCTGAACACAGTGTATATATATATATATTGTTTTTACACATCTCTGACTGCCCTCACTTCGTGTCTCTGCGCGTTGCATTTCTGACACCTGCATTACATTAGGAGGCAGCAAATGTGCGACCTGCTGGTTTTAGCCCTGGCTCAGTGAGTAAAATGGGTCATTCCAGACGTTGTCCTGAAGGAGAAAGAACTTTAATTAAGAAGATGATTACAGAGGGGAAAACCTATAAAGAAGTGCTGAAAATGATTGGCTGCAACCATCAGAAGACGCCTACGTGAAGCCCAACTGTCTGCAAGAAATCCTGGTAAAGTATCATCGCCGAAAAGAGACGCGGTGACGGTAACAGATGCCAAAGAGCACACGGATTAACGAGAAGTGCGGAGCGTTCTACAGACAGAAGAGAGCAGGATTGTTCTTATTGGGTGTGAAGGCCGCAGTCTGTGAGACATCTGTAAGTGACAATGCAGACGCGGCCGTTATCTGAGCCCACGATTATTCCTGCTTCATCACTTTATAAATTGATATTTTGTTGATGTTTTCATTTGGAGTTGAATCTGCTGCTCCCAGCGCCTCCAAGTGTAGGGAATAACTGAGATTATACTGTATATGGGGAGAACTGGGATTATACTGTATATGGAGAGAACTGGGATTATACTGTATATGGAGAGAACTGGGATTATACTGTATATGGAGACAACTGGGATGATATTGTATATATGGAGAGAACTGGGATGATACTGTATATGGAGAGAACTGGGATGATACTGTATATGGAGAGAACTGGGATTATATTGTATATATGGAGAGAACTGGGATTAACCCCTTAAAAGACCAAGACGTACTAATACGTACCTGTGCCTTGGTCTTTAAGAGCCAGGTACGTATTAGTATGCCCTGTTGATTTTGCCCGCACAAAGGCTGTGCGGGTGCGATCACCGCCGGGTGTCAGCTGAAGTCGATCGCAGCATTGCGTGGGCAAGGGGAGGTAATCGCAATATTCACCTCCTCTCCGGCCTCCAGCGATGTCTGCAGCGGCTTCCCGGATGTTGCCATGACGATGCAATGTCGTCATGACAACATCTGGGTCACCAGACAGCAGGAAGATACTTTGATCATGCGCAGTGCATGACCAAAGTATCTTCTGCATCTGCAGCGCTGTCATCCTGTATAGCACAGGGATGGTGCTCCATCCCTATGTTATACAGGCGATCAGAATAAAAGAAGTGTAAGTGCCAGAGTGGGACAAAGTATAAAAGTAAAAAAAGTGTTAGAAAATGAAAAAAAACAAAACATTTTTTTGTAAAAATATTTAAAAAAATAAAAAAAAATCCACCAAAAATAAAAATATAATGTACCCATCAATAAATATTATTAGGCTATGTGCCCACGATGCAGAAATGCTCCGGATTTTTCCTGAACGTTTCTGCATCTCCCTGACAGAAAAAACGCATGCGGATTGTACATGCAGATTGTGCATGCGGATTGTACATGCGGATTGTGCATGCGGATTGTACATGCGGATTGTGCATGCAGATTGTACATGCGGATTGTGCATGCGGATTGTGCATGCGGATTGTACATGCGGATTGTACATGCGGATTTTGCATGCGGATTGTACATGCGGATTGTACATGCGGATTGTACATGCGGATTGTACGTGCGGATTGTACATGCGGATTGTCCATGCGGATTGTACATGCAGATTGTACATGCGGATTGTCCGTGCGGATTGTACATGAGGATTGTACATGCGGATTGTACAAGTGGATTGTACATGCGGATTGCACATGCGGATTGTACTTGAGGATTGTGCGTGCGGATTGTGCATGTGGATTGTGCATGCGGATTGTACTTGAGGATTGTCCGTGCGGATTGTACATGAGGATTGTGCATGCGGATTGTACTTGAGGATTGTACGTGCGGATTGTCCGTGTGGATTGTACATGCGGATTGTACATGCGGATTGTACATGCAGATTGTGCATGCGGATTGTACGTGCGGATTGTACGTTCGGATTGTACGTGCGGATTGTACAAGTGGATTGTACATGAGGATTGTACATGCGGATTGTACATGCGGATTGTACGTGCGGATTGTACGTGCGGATTGTACGTGCGGATTGCATGTGCGGATTGCACGTGCAGATTGTACATGCTGATTGTACTTGAGGATTGTACGTGTGGATTGTACGTTCGGATTGTACGTGCGGATTGTACAAGTGGATTGTACATGAGGATTGTACGTGCGGATTGTACACGCGGATTGTACGCGCGGATTGTACGTGCGGATTGTACATGCGGATTGTACAAGTGGATTGTACATGTGGATTGTACATGCGGATTGTACATGCAGATTTTACATGTGGATTGTACATGCGGATTGTACATGCGGATTGTACGTGCGGATTGTACGTGCGGATTGTACATGCGGATTGTACACGCGGATTGTACATGCGGATTGTACGTGCGGATTGTACAAGTGGATTGTACATGTGGATTGTACGTGCGGATTGTACATGCGGATTGTACATGCGGATTGTACGTGCGGATTGTACATGTGGATTGTACATTCGGATTGTACATGCGGATTGTACGTGCGGATTGTACGTGCGGATTGTACATGTGGATTGTACATGTGGATTGTACGTGCGGATTGTACATGCGGATTGTACATGCGGATTGTACGTGCGGATTGTACATGCGGATTGTACATGCGGATTGTACATGCGGATTGTACGTGCGGATTGTACGTGCGGATTGTACATGTGGATTGTACATTCGGATTGTACAAGTGGATTGTACATGCGGATTGTACGTGCGGATTGTACATGTGGATTGTACATTCGGATTGTAGAAGTGGATTGTACGTGCGGATTGTACATGTGGATTGTACATTCGGATTGTACAAGTGGATTGTACGTGCGGATTGTACGTGCGGATTGTACATGTGGATTGTACATTCGGATTGTACATGCGGATTGTACATGTGGATTGTACGTGCGGATTGTGCATGCGGATTGTACAAGTGGATTGTACATGTGGATTGTACGTGCGGATTGTACATGCGGATTGTACAAGTGGATTGTACATGTGGATTGTACGTGCGGATTGTACATGCGGATTGTACAAGTGGATTGTACATGTGGATTGTACATGTGGATTGTACATGCGGATTGTACATGCGGATTGTACAAGTGGATTGTACATGTGGATTGTACGTGCGGATTGTACATGCGGATTGTGCAAGTGGATTGTACATGTGGATTGTACATGTGGATTGTACGTGCGGATTGTACATGCGGATTGTACAAGTGGATTGTACATGCGGATTGTGCATGTGGATTGTACATGCGGATTGTACATGCGTTTTTCCTGCCAGGGACTTGCGGATGTGAAGCGTTCTTCACTTGCATTTCCGCATGCAGGTTGACAAGCGATTTTAGCATCACTTGGAAAGTGCTTGACAACTTGGTCACATGATATAAATCCATGCAACCGGCAACCGGCATATATAGTGTGACCGAAAGAATGGTAAAAAATAAAAAAATAAATCTATACTTACCTTCTGATGGCCGGCGCTGTCTTGCTTCAGTCGGTGCTGACTGCCGGCAGATCGCGGTACACTGAAGGTGTCCATCACGATCTGCCGGCAAGGGAGGACGAGCGCACTGCAGGCCATCAGAAGGTAAGTATAATGTATATTTTTTATTTTATTCTTTTTTTACAGGTTCTATGGTACCTGGGTCTGGAGGAGAGTCTCCTGTCCTCCAGACCCGAGCACCATCCGCACATTGAAACACATGGATTCTGCATGTACAGATGCAGTGATGCGGATTCCATGCGTTCTAATGCAAGTCAATGGCGGTGAAAGCGCCGCGCTTCCGCAAAATAATTGTTAGTGCTGCGTTTTTTTCCTCAATGATAATCCACAGCGGAAATTTCCGCAGCATGTGCACAGCACACGCGGATTATCATTGGGGAACATGGCAGGCCTTCTACCAAGCGTTTTTTAAATGTTTCTGCAGCGTTTTTGCTGCTGCGGAAACGCTTAAAAAACGCATTGTGGGCACACAGCCTTATGAAAAAAAACAAAAAAACAATGAAAGTACACATATTTGGTATCGCCAGAATGACCTGACTTATAAAACTGTCCCACTAGTTAACCCCTTTAGTGAACACGGTAAAAAAAAAAATAATGAAGCAAAAAACAATGCTTTATCACCATACCGCCAAACAAAAAATGGAATAACACGCGATCAAAAAGATGAATATAAATACGTCATCTCGTCCCGCAAAAAACAAGCCGCCATACAGCTCCATCATCCGAAAAATAAAAAAGTTATAGCTCTCAGAATAAAGCGATGCAAAAAAATAATGTTTTCTATAAAATAGCTTTTATTGTGTAAAAGTGCAAAACATAGAAAAACGATATAAATGTGGTACCGCTGTAAACGTACTGACCCGAAGAATAAAGCTGCCTTATCAATCTTACCACACGTGGAACAGAATAAAAAAAAACAAAAAAAACAATTCCTAAATTGTTGGTTTTTGTTTATTCTGCCTCCCAAAAATCAGAATAGAAAGCGATCAAAAAATGTCATGTGACCGAAAATGGCACCAATAACAACGTCAACTCATCCCGTCAACTCAGACCTAAATAAACTGGAGCAGTGGGTAGCAACCAACAGAATGTTTTTTAACAGGAAAAATGCAAAGTCCTACATCTGGGCAATAAAAATGAAAAAAACATATACAGAATGGGAGGAATAGAGCTAAGCAACAGTACATGTGAAAAAGACTTAGGTATACTAATAGATCATAGACTGAACATGAGTCAACAGTGTGATGCAGCAGCAAAAAAGGCAAATACAATTCTGGGATGTATTAACAGAAGCATACAGTCTAGATCACGTGAAGTCATTATCGGTCTTTACTCCTCTTTGGTCAGACCTCATCTGGAATACTGTGTACAGTTTTGGGCACCACATTTTAAAAAAGACATAGACAAACTGGAGCAAGTTCAGAGAAGAGCGACCAGAATGGTGACTGGTCTGCAAACCATGTCCTATGAGGAACGGTTGCAGGATTTGGGAATGTTTAGCTTGCAAAAAAGAAGACTGAGAGGAGACTTAATAGCTGTCTACAAATATGTCAAGGGCTGTCACATTGTAGAAGGATCATCTTTATTCTCATTTGCACAAGGAAAGACTGGAAGCAATGGGATGAAACTGAATGGGAGGAGACATAGATTAGATATTAGAAAAAACTTTTTGACAGTGAGGAGATCAATGAGTGGAACAGGCTGCCACGAGAGGTGGTGAGTTCACCTTCAATGGACGTCTTCAAACAGAGGCTGGACAGACATCTGTCTGAGATGATCTAGTGAATCCTGCTTTGAGCAGGGGGTTGGACCAGATGACCCAGGAGGTCCCTTCCAACTCTACCATTCTATGATTCTATGATTCTAAAACAAGCCGTCACATGACTCTGTCGGCCGAAATATGGAAAAATTATAGCTCTCAAAATATGGCGATGAAAAAACTACACACAAAAAAAATGCATCTTTTAGTGTGTGACAGCTGTCAATCATAAAAACCCGATATGAATCTGGTATCACTGTAATCGCACCGACCCAAAGAATAAAGTCGTCTAATCACTTATACCGCACGAGGAACGGCGTAAAAAATAAACGCTAGGGTTGGGGTTGGGCTAGGGTTGGGGTTGGGGTTAGGGTTGGTGTTGGGCTAGGGTTAGGGTTGGGGTTAGGGTAGGGTTAGGGTTGGGGTTAGGGTAGGGTTAGGGTTGGGGTTGGGGTTAGGGTTGGGGTTAGGGTTGGTGTTGGGCTAGGGTTAGGGTTGGGGTTAAGGTTGGTGTTGGGCTAGGGTTAGGGTTGGGGTTAGGGTAGGGTTAGGGTTGGGGTTAGGGTTGGCGTTGGGCTAGGGTTGGGCTGGAGTTAGGGTTGGGCTAGGGTTGGGGTTGTATTAGGGTTGGTGTTGGGGTTAGGGTTAGGGTTGGGGTTGGAGTTAGGGTTGTATTAGGGTTGAGATTTTTTACAAAACTAAAAAAAAAAAAAGAAAAAAAGATGACGATATGGCGACTAGTGTTGAGTGCAAGTGCTCGCTACTTGAGTTTGCATCGGGTGCTCGGGTATGCACTGAGTATCGCAGGTGCTCAAGTGACATGCTCGAGTCTCCGCCCCATAAGCTTCACGGCCAAAAAAACCTTGCTGGGATTGCCTGCCATGCACCAGCGATCTCCGCATGTTTTTTTTGGGTGTCTAACAACCATGAAACATGCGGGCGGGGACTCAAGCATGTCACTCGAGCACCCGCGATACATGGTGCATACCCGAGTACCCGATGCAAACTCATGTAGCGAGCACTTGCACTCAAGACTAATGACAACTTATTCAATATGATGACCTAATGTTATCAAATTCTGTTGTACCTATGGGTTCAAAATATTCACTATACTCCTTGATAAAATCCTTGAGGGGTCTAGTTTCCAAAATGGAGTCACTTATTGGGGGTTTGCACTATTTAGTCACATCAGGGGCTCTCCAAACGCGACATGGCGTCCCCTTTCGATTCCAGCCAATTTTGCATTCAAAAAGTCACACAGCGCTCCTTCCCTTCTGAACTCTGCCGTGCGCCCAAACAATATATTTTCCCCACATATGGGGTATTGGCGTACTCAGGAGAAATTGCACAAAAGCTTTTGGGGTACATTTTCTCCTCTTACCCTTGTGAAAATAAAAAAATTGGGGTTAAAACATCATTTTTGTGGAAAAAGTTTGATTTTTTTATTTTCACGGCTCCATGTTATAAACTTCTGTAAAGAACTTGGGGGTTCAAGGTGCTCACCACACATCTAGATAAGTTCCCTGAGGGGTCTAGTTTCCAAAATGGTGTCACTTGTGGGGGGTTTCCACTGTTTAGGCACATCAGGGGCTCTCCAAAAGCAACATGGCGTCCACTAATTATTCAAGCAAATTTTACATTCAAAAAGTCAAATGGCGCTCCTTCCCTTCCGAGCCCTGCCGTGCGCCCAGTGTTTTTTCCTCACATATGGGGTATCTGCTTACTCAGGAGAACAAATTTTGGGGTCCATTTTTTCTTGTTACTCCTGCAAAAAAAAAAAAAATATTGGCTGTAAAGTAACATTTTTTGTGAAAAAAAGTTAAATGTTCATGGTTTCCTTCCACGTTGCTTCAGTTCCTGTGAAGCGCCTGAAGGGTTAATAAAGTTCTTGAATGTGGTGTTGAGCACCTTGAGGGGTGCAGTTTTTAGAACGGTGTCACTTTTGGGTATTTTCTGTCATAAAGACCCCTTAAAGTGACTTCAAATGTGATGTGGTCCCTAAAAAAATGTTTTTGTAAATTTTGTTGGAAAAATGAGAAATCGCTGGGGAACTTTTAACCCTTTTAGCTCCCTAACAAAAAAAATTGTTGGTTCCATAATTGTGCTGATGTGAAGTAGACATGTGGGAAATGTTATTTATTAACTATATTGTGTGACAGATCTCTCTGATTTAAGGGCATGAAAATTTTCAAAATTTTCGCCAAATTTCCGTTTTTTTCACAAATAAACGCAAGTGATATTGAAGAAATGTCACCACAATCATGAAGTACAAGATGTCACGAAAAAACAATCTCAGAATCAGGGGGATCCGGTGAAGCTCCAGAGTAATTACCTCATAAAGTGACAGCGGTCAGAATTGTAAAAATTGGCCCGGTCATTAACGTGCAGACCACCTTAGGGGGTAAAGGGGTTAAACTGTATATATGGAGAGAACTGTGATTATACTGTACATGGAGGTAACTGATTATACTGTCTATTCCCCGCAGATCAGTGCTGGTCTCATCCCTCTTTTTCTTCTTCCCAGATGTTCTCTCCTGCTTCAATGGTGGTGATTGTTGGCAGAAGAAGCTCTGTGACTGCAGCCGATACAATGCGTCCGGATCCAGGTGTCAAATAAGTGAGTGTCCGATATAATGTAACCTACAGCCTCCACGTGTGTATGATCCCCTATAGCAGTGCCGGGGATGACGTGTAGTAGAGGTGCCCCCCTATAGCAGTGCCAGAGATGACGTGTAGTAGAGGTGTCCCCCTATAGCAGTGCCGGGGATGACGTGTAGTAGAGGTGTCCCCCTATAGCAGTGCCGGGGATGACGTGTAGTAGAGGTGCCCCCCTATAGCAGTGCCGAGGATGACGTGTAGTAGAGGTGCCCCCCGATAGCAGTGCCGGGGATGACGTGTAGTAGAGGTGTCCCCCTATAGCAGTGCCGGGGATGATGTGTAGTAGAGGTGCCCCCCTATAGCAGTGCCGGGGATGACGTGTAGTAGAGGTGCCCCCCAATAGCAGTGCCAGGGATGACGTGTAGTAGAGGTGCCCCCCTATAGCAGTGCCAGAGATGACGTGTAGTAGAGGTGTCCCCCTATAGCAGTGCCGGGGATGACGTGTAGTAGAGGTGTCCCCCTATAGCAGTGCCGGGGATGACGTGTAGTAGAGGTGCCCCCCTATAGCAGTGCCAGGGATGACGTGTAGTAGAGGTGCCCCCCTATAGCAGTGCCAGAGATGATGTGTAGTAGAGGTGTCCCCCTATAGCAGTGCCGGGGATGACGTGTAGTAGAGGTGCCCCCCTATAGCAGTGCCGAGGATGACGTGTAGTAGAGGTGCCCCCCGATAGCAGTGCCGGGGATGACGTGTAGTAGAGGTGTCCCCCTATAGCAGTGCCGGGGATGATGTGTAGTAGAGGTGTCCCCCTATAGCAGTGCCGGGGATGACGTGTAGTAGAGGTGCCCCCCTATAGCAGTGCCGGGGATGACGTGTAGTAGAGGTGCCCCCCTATAGCAGTGCCGGGGATGACGTGTAGTAGAGGTGTCCCCCTATAGCAGTGCCGGGGATGATGTGTAGTAGAGGTGCCCCCCTATAGCAGTGCCAAAGATGACGTGTAGTAGAGGTGCCCCCCTATAGCAGTGCCAGGGATGACGTGTAGTAGAGGTGCCCCCCTATAGCAGTGCCGGGGATGACGTGTAGTAGAGGTGCCCCCCTATAGCAGTGCCAGGGATGACGTGTAGTAGAGGTGCCCCCCTATAGCAGTGCCAGGGATGACGTGTAGTAGAGGTGTCCCCCTATAGCAGTGCCGGGGATGATGTGTAGTAGAGGTGCCCCCCTATAGCAGTGCCAGAGATGACGTGTAGTAGAGGTGTCCCCCTATAGCAGTGCCGGGGATGACGTGTAGTAGAGGTGCCCCCCTATAGCAGTGCAGAGGATGACGTGTAGTAGAGGTGCCCCCCGATAGCAGTGCCGGGGATGACGTGTAGTAGAGGTGCCCCCCGATAGCAGTGCCGGGGATGACGTGTAGTAGAGGTGCCCCCCTATAGCAGTGTCGGGGATGACGTGTAGTAGAGGTGCCCCCCTATAGCAGTGCCGGGGATGACGTGTAGTAGAGGTGCCCCCCTATAGCAGTGCCAGGGATGGCGTGTAGTAGAGGTGCCCCCCTATAGCAGTGCCGGGGATGACGTGTAGTAGAGGTGTCCCCCTATAACAGTGCCAGGGATGGCATGGCGTGTAGTAGAGGTGCCCTCCTATAGAAGACTGTAGGAATGTGAAGATAGAAATCCAGAGCTGGTGGTCTTGGCTTGGATGGGGGTACACTACCCTGGCGCACAGGGAGAAGATGTGGAATAGTCTGATGGTGTGAATGTAGAGAGATGGACAAGAGAGACTGAGTAACTGTAAGTGAACACTGCCCTCTGCTAGAGCAAACTGAAAGTCAAAGTAAAACAAAGAATTATGTTAGCAGGAACCAAATGGTGCTAGGAGATTTGCAGGAGGAGCGACTTTGTGTGCTGGACCTGATCAGGTGACCCAGACGATTTCCTGGGTATAAAAGCCCCATGTGCCAGATCACAGGGGGCTATTGGCGTCAAGAGAGCACAAGGTTGGGATATGCACCGGAGAAAACGCTGCAGCCAGAGATTTAGCGCCAGGCTGCAGAGCAGACGTGCTGTAGAGGTGCCGCAGAGTGCATTATGACAGGCCTCGGCCGGAGGCTTGTGTCGCCTAAGTGCCGGACGCCTCCTGATTAGGACTTCAGGTTGGGAGGGGGCCGGTTGGTGCGTGGGAGGCTCAATGGGACCTGATTGACTATATCCAGAAGAGACTTGCGGCCTAGCGGGAAGAACCGGTGACCCCCGCTAGGGCCATATAGATACTCACGTGGTGACTCCCACGACTGGAGTACAGAAAATAATTTACTGTTACTTTCTGAAAAGACTTCTTCTTGTTTTTCCAAGTTGTTGTTAAGTCAATGCTTACTAACCCCTTTAAAATAATTGTTATGCATATAAAGTGGTTGTATCAACCCGACTGTTCCCTTGGTCTCTGTGCGTTGCATTCCGGCACCTGTGTTACATTTGGCGTAGTCGGCCGGATGCAACATTCAGACACAGAAATGGCGGATCAGTCTGAAACCCAACTCACCAGGGGAAGCATTCCCCTTTGGATCTATGCTTGGTAATATACCAAAATTTACAGGTGGCAATGTATTGATTTGGGACTGGGTTGAACGTCTGAAAAGTATGTTGAGCATGTACACCATGACACCTGCCTTACAAACAGAGTTAGCCTTGTTGATTGTGGACGGAGAGCCCCGATGGACGGTCATGCTCAGGCAACCATAAGACCGTGATACGGTAGATAAGGTGATCAAGATTTTAGAGGATATGCACGGTGACACGACCAATTTAGATGATTTACGCACTTGCCTCTTTCTTTGGGTTCAGAGAGAGGGAGAGACAGTTACTCAATACGTGAATGCTCTGCAGGAAGTGACGGAAAAGATCACCAAGAAAACCAGCTGTAACTATGGAGGACCGGGCGCCCTGGATGAAGTATTGAGGCAGGCCCTGAAGGAATGCCTGCATTATAATCCCAACATGAGCTTCCTCGAGGTCGAAGCAGAAGCTAGAATCTGAGAACAAGAGGCCCCAACTGTGGCAGGTATGGTCCGAAGCCAAGAAGTTACCGTCTTGGGGGCGCTCGATACTGAACCAGACTGGTCCCGTGAATTACGGCAGGAAATTAGAGGAGAACTACAGAGCATAAAACAGGCACTTGCTGTTACCCTGGAATCTAATCCCATACCCCGGGGTGATTTACGGCAGGAAATGCGAGAAATTAGAGGAGAGATACGGAGCATAAGCAAAACCCATGCAGCTCCCCCGGAATATCATCCCATATCCTGGGATGAAGAACGATTACAGAGGGGGTATCCCTCTCCCTGAGGACAGCGATACAGACCGAGATGCCCACCAGGCAGGCTCAGAATTGAGTATTGGACATGTGGAAAAATGGGACACAAGTCAAGGAGTTGCCCCATGCGAGACAGCCAACGACGAAGATTTGCCTACTCATTTAACCGTCATGCCTACTGGAGAGAGTGCTGTGCCTGGAGTAGTCCGTCCTTGGAGTGGACTGCCTGCCCCCATAGGATGGAGTGGAGAGAGAAGGTCATCCCATTTCAGAGTGACCACAGAGGATGGACGGAGACCTGGAGAAAGCGGAAGGGTGAGCAGAGGAGAAACTCACCCAGAGCAAGGCAGAGCTGTGGCACAGGACGCTAAGAAGTGAGGGAAATGGCGTCATTTTCCTGCAGGGAGATGTCTGCAGTTCCCTGGAGCATGAAAGCAACTCTGGTGGAGCCGGTGTGCACCACAGAAGTTGAAGATGACGGCGGCCCCAGAGAAGAGGCGGAGGTAGGACTCGCACCTGGTGCACAGTCAAGTGTTCGGGACAGCACACTAATGAAGCTGAAGGAGGTACTGTGTAAGAGGGTGTCACGCCATGTTCTGGATGGCTGTGTGGCTGGTGAACTGCCGTCAAATGACTTAGTGGAGGAGGTCAATGAGTCGCATGGAGAAGAGCCAGACGTCGAACTTCTGCATGAGGAACCTGAAGCTCTGAGTACTCCTGACAAGAAAATACAAGAGGGGTCTCGAAGAACTCAGCGTGTTCATGCTGGCAAACTGCCCATGAGATACACACAGAATGATTTTTTCTGGCAAAACGTAGTACAAGAGAGGCAGGAATATGTACAAAAACTGTGGGCATCTGGTCCACTTCTGAAGAACATTCAGGGACATAGAGACTCTTCTTGCCTGAGGACTGGTGAATTTAAAGAGGGGAGGAATGTAGAGAGATGGACAAGAGAGACTAAGTAGCTGTAAGCGAACACCACTCTCTGCTGGAACAAACTGAAAGTGAAAGTAAAACAAAATTGTGTTAGCAGGAACCAAATGGTGCTAGGGGATTTGCAGGGGGGAGCGACTTTGTGGACTGAACCTGATCAGGTGACCCAGAGGATTTCCAGGGTCGGACTGGAGTGCGTAGGGCCCCCCGGGGCGAATTGATTCCTGAGGGCCCACCCTACTGCTACTCTACGTAGACATTTTACCGGTTAATACTCCAGAATCCAGCCTCAAGCACATGTACATGAGACACAATACAGTGTGTAAACAGCGTGCGCCTCCTAATGAATTTGGCACATTTTTCAGCTTACAAGCGCCACCACAAGAAATGTCCTTGTTGGAACCCTCCTGTTTGTTTTTTCCATCTTGTGTTTTGCGGTCACGTGACCATCTGCCTTTATATTCCAGCTCCACCTTTTTGGCTGTGCTGGACTTCAGTGTTGTTTGATTGTTTCTCTAGCCAGGTGCTTCGGTGCCTTTCTCTGTCAGTTCGCTTGGTCCTTTTGGGACCTCTAGTAGCTTTTTGTCAGTTTATCTTTTTGTGTTCTGTAACAACTTTCTCTGTTCAGGAGGTGTCACATTTTTGTTCCAGTCCTTAGTTTTTTTAGGGACCCCCTCCCTTAATTCTATAGGTCTTTGTTCAGACTAGCCGAGGACTAAGGCGGGTCTGTTCACTAGGAACAGGCAGCCCGCTACATCGTAGGGATTCAGCTTAGTCTTACTGTAGGGACAGCTTTCCCATATCTTTCCTTAGTACATGTTGCAGATCATAACAGTCCTACAGTCAGGGACCGGCTGACATTACTGTTGTATTTCCACCACTTTTGTGGAGTAAATAACATTGAAAACACTTTCCCAAGGATCAGATCAAAGCCTTTTATTTGGTCTACCTGTATAATGACGCCAGTCCCGGTAATGTCACTGAGGCCGGTGACCTCGTCTACAAGAAGGTCTCTGCCTGGATCAGACTTTCCTCCCATCTCGGCAGTTACAGCAGGAGCGCAGCTGTTATCACCATCCTCCTCCTCCTGCCGGTGATGCTGTGCCCATAATGGCGGTATCTGCACCATCACCTTCATGTCATAGTATAGTAGAAACACTTCTGTGGCGCATGGAACGTAAAGATTTACTCTCGTTATATTTTTTTAGTGAGAAACCGGATGATGGAAAAAAATACTGAATCCATAACCAGGTTCTGATGCGCGAGTATTCACCGTGTCTTTATTATATCCAGGTTCCGTGGCCAAGACCGATATCTGAGGGGGAAACACCAGCAAGTGACAGTGCAGGCAGCAGTCCTCTAACTAAATCATCACTGCAGTATGTAGAGAGGGACTACAACTCCCAGCAGGTGACAGTGCACAAAGACACGGTGGTTGGAACCAAAGATCTCAAATTTGGACTCATCAGACCAAAGCACAGATTTCCACTGGTCTAATGTCCATTCCTTGTGTTCTTTAGCCCAAACAAGTCTCTTCTGCTTGTTGCCTGTCCTTAGCAGTGGTTTCCTAGCAGCTATTTTACCATGAAGGCCTGCTGCACAAAGTCTCCTCTTAACAGTTGTTGTAGAGATGTGTCTGCTGCTAGAACTCTGTGTGGCATTGACCTGGTCTCTAATCTGAGCTGCTGTTAACCTGCGATTTCTGAGGCTGGTGACTCGGATAAACTTATCCTCAGAAGCAGAGGTGACTCTTGGTCTTCCTTTCCTGGGGCGGTCCTCATGTAAGCCAGTTTCTTTGTAGCGTTTGATGGTTTTTGCAACTGCACTTGGGGACACTTTCAAAGTTTTCCCAGTTTTTTGCACTGACTGACCTTAATTTCTTAAAGTAATGATGGCCACTCGTTTTTCTTTACTTAGCTGCTTTTTTCTTGCCATAATACAAATTCTAACAGTCTATTCAGTAGGACTATCAGCTGTGTATCCACCAGACTTCTGCACAACACAACTGATGGTCCCAACCCCATTTATAAGGCAAGAAATCCCACTTATTAAACCTGACAGGGCACACCTGTGAAGTGAAGACCATTTCCGGTGACTACCTCTTGAAGCTCATCAAGAGAATGCCAAGAGTGTGCAATGCAGTCATCAAAGCAAAAGGTGGCTACTGTGAAGAACCTAGAATATAAGACATATTTTCAGTTGTTTCACACTTTTTTGTTAAGTATATAATTCCACATGTGGTAATTCATAGTTTCGATGCCTTCAGTGTGAATGTACAATTTTCATAGTCATGAAAATACAGAAAAATCTTTAAATGAGAAGGTGTGTCCAAACTTTTGGTCTGTACTGTAGTTGTTGATCAATATTAAAAATAATATTCTAAAATACAACTTGCCTAATAATTCTGCACACAGTGTAAATCATCACTGCAGTATGTAGAGAGGGACTACAACTCCCAGCAGGTGACAGTGCAGGCAGCGGTACTGTAACTAAACCATCACTGCAGAATGTGGTGAGGGACTACAACTCCCAGCAAGTTTTCTTTTACATGATGCTGTTTTCCACAGTGAATTTCCAGAAAGATCTGCGCCAAAATCACACAATGCAAATTTACTGTTGTGGATTTTCTTGCGGATTTGCTCTGATTTTCTATAGAAATTCTGCAAGAAAAATCTTCTCCATTTGAGCAGATCTTGGGCCTCGTTCAGACCTCTGTAGTTTTCTGGTACATTGAAAAACTAAACAAACTGATTTTCATCAAGAGGACGGATTAGAATTGCATCAATCTGTTACTATATGCAAAAAAGAATAACAAACCTGGATATGTGAACTGCGGCATAGAGGATAAAGCTGCGAATTCTGTCGGTCAACAATATGGATGTAAAGAATCTTTCACACGTTCTGAAATCTCTGGTACTGGAAAAACCAGGATTGGAGATATCCGTGTCTACCCGTGTGCCGTCCGCGTGGTAACCGTGTGCCGCCCGCGTGGTAACCATGTGCCGCCCGCGTGGTAACCATGTGCCGCCTGTGTGCCGCCCGTGTGGTAACCGTGTGCCGCCCGTGTGGTAACCGTGTGCCGCCTGTGTGCCACCCATGTGGTAACCATGTGCTGCCCGTGTGGTAACTGTGTGCCGCCCATGTGGTAACCGTGTGCCGCCCGTGTGGTAACCGTGTGCCACCTGTGTGGTAACCGTGTGCTGCCCGTGTGGTAACTGTGTGCCGCCCGTGTGGTAACTGTGTGCCGCCCGTGTGGTAACTATGTGCCACCCGTGTGGTAACTGTGTGCCGCCCGTGTGGTAACTGTGTGCCGCCCGTGTGGTAACTGTGTGCCGCCTGTGTGGTAATCGTGTGCCGCCCGTGTGGTAACCGTGTGCCGCCCGTGTGCTGCCCGTGTGGTAACTGTGTGCCGCCCGTGTGGTAACCGTGTGCCGCCCATGTGGTAACTGTGTGCCGCCCGTGTGGTAACCGTGTGCCGCCCATGTGGTAACTGTGTGCTGCCCGTGTGGTAACAGTGTGCCGCCCGTGTGGTAACCATGTGCCGCCCGTGTGGTAACCGTGTGCCGCCTGTATGGTAACCCTGTGCCGCCTGTGTGCCGCCAGTGTGGTAACCGTGTGCCGCCTGTGTGGTAACCATGTGCCGCCCGCGTGGTAACCGTGTGCTGCCTGTGTGCCGCCCGTGTGGTAATTATGTGCCGCTGGATCACTCGTATCGGCGCCTGGGAATCCATGTACAGTTACTGCTGTTCCCGAGTGCCGGGTGCTGAACGCTGCCCTCATCTGTTCCCTGCCGGCGCTGCGGTCGGCACCAGCAGGGGATAATGATAACCGTTGTATTCAGCCCCCGCCATGTCCAGAAAGTGAAAAATAAGAAGAAAATAAAAACCCCTTATACTCACCTGTCTGACAATTCTGCATGAGGAGCAGAGGAGAATGACGTGCTGCAGCGAGCAGGCCCATGAATCGCGCTGAGCTCACTGAGTGACAGGACACGGCTCGCTGAACTCAGCGCAGATCAGGTGCCTGCTCGCTGCAGCGCGTCATTCTCTGCTCCTTAGCGCATCACATACAGTATATAGAAAAGCCCCCCTCCCCCACATATAGCATACAGTATATAGGCAACCCCCCCCACAAATAGCATACAGTATATAGCCAAGTCCCCCTCCCCCACATATAGCATACAGTATATAGAGAAGAACCCCTCCCCCACATATAGCATACAGTATATAGACAAGTCCCCCTCCCCCACACATAGTATACAGTATATAGACAAGCCCCCTTCCACACATAGTATATAGACAAGTCCCCCTCCCCCACACATAGTTTACAGTATATAGACAAGCCCCCTCCACCATAATTGAGACCTCCAGATCTACTATTGTATTAGGCATATAATAATATGTAATAATGTAAGCTCTCCATCTTCTGCACTCATGGAGCCTTCTTGATGATTATTGCATTAGCATTAGGAGAGAGGAGATGCGGCAGCTGCTGCATGCTGGGTAGTGACTCCCACCAATCACAGCACAGCCTCACCCTGCTCCTTCTCTAAGGTGGCAGAGAGGAGTGAGGGGCAGACTGCTGGGGTGACCTCCCCCCGCCACAAGAGCTCATTGCGCTGGGTGGGGGAGGGGCACTGGGAGCTGGTCAGATGGACAGCTCTGCAGGGGAGGTGTCAGTTACCACACTCATTAGCTATGCAGGGCTCAGCTACTCCCCATCCATAGCTGCACCTCCACCTTGCTCTGAGACCTGTGCAGGACAGGTGTTACTGTAAATGGCAGGTCTCCTGCCCTGATGTCAGCCAGACTCTAACACCTAGCATGAGCACAGCAGAGGAAGGAGGGAGTGCGCTGCTATGGGTGCGGATTAGCTGAGCAGTGCATTGCTGTGCTAGTGTAGGAGGTGGAGAAGCCATCTATCTCTAGTCAGTGCTGGCCCTGCAGCGGGGCCCACCAGGGGATTCCCCGGTTTCCCGGCAAGCCAGTCCTAGCCTGTGTGCACCAGAGAATACCCTGCAGCCAGAGGGTTGGTACCAGGCTTGCGAGCAGACGTGCTCTAGAGGTGCCACAGAGCCCAGCGTGAGAGGCCTCAGCCGGAGGCTTGTGTCACCTAAGGGCCGGACCCCTCCTGATAAGGTCCAGACCCCTCACAGAAGTGCCCTGAGTTCTGCGCACGTTAGCCAGTGCCAGGACCCGAGCTCTGCACTGATTAAGTTCCCGGGATCCGACGTCGCCTGTCAAGAGCCGAGGTCTAGATCTCCTTACCCCAAGCCTGAGAGACGGTCAAGCTGAGAAGAGCTGAGAGAAGACTGCGACAGGAGAGGTGCACCAGTGATAGCGGTGGAACCGCTCGAGTGAACAGGGCCGTCACTTCCAACTCTCACCTATGGTACTGGGGACAGTTGGGATTAGGACTTCAGGTTGGGAGATCGCTGATTGGTGCGTGGGAAGCTCAACAGGACCTGATTGATTATATCCTTGCTCCGGAGTGTTGGAGTGCTGTTCTGACGGTGAGCTGGACTCTTTCTATATATCACAAGCTAAAGATGCCGCTCAGAAGTCTTGTGCTTCATGCAGATCCATCTTACATAGTTACATAGTTTATAAGGCCGAAAAAAGACAAGCGTCCATCCAGTTCAGCCTATTTCTTGTGCACTGCAGCTATTCCGCAGCGTTGATCCAGGGGAAGGCAAAAAAACCCATGCGGTATAGGCCAATTTACATCATTGAGGAAAAATTCACTTCCCGACTCCAATCTGGCAGTCAGATTAAATCCCTGAATTAATTAACTATCACTAAGCATAAGATGTAATTTTATTGTTCTCAAGAAAGGCGTCCAGGCCTCTCTTGAACTCAGTAAGTGAGTTGGACATCACCACTTCCTCTCCCAGAGAGTTCCAGAGTCTCACGGCTCTGACTGTAAAGAATCCCCTTCTATGCTGGTGCAGGAACCTCCTTTCCTCCAGACGCATAGTGTGCCCCCTCGTCTTTGTCACCATCCTTGGTATAAACAGGTCATGGGAGAGATCTCTGTACTGCACCCTCATGTATTTATACATGTTTATGAGGTCTCCCCTAAGCCTTCTCTTTTCCAACGTAAATAGGCCTAATTTTGACAACCTCTCTGGGTATTCTAGTCCCTCCATTCCCTTTATTACCTTAGTCGCCCTCCTTTGTACCCTCTCTAGCTCCAATATGTCTTTCCTGAGCACCAGAGCCCAGAACTGTGCACAATATTCTAAGTGCGGCCTTACCAGCGCTTTATACAGAGGAAGAACAATGTTCTCATCATATGCCCCTATTCCTCTTCTGATGCATGCCATGACTCTATTTGCCTTTGCAGCTGCTGCCTGACACTGGGCACTCCAATTTAATTTGCTGTTAACCAAGACGCCCAGGTCCTTCTCCATGTCAGATTTCCCCAACGGTTTCCCATTTAATATGTATGGGTGACTGCTGATTTTCTTTCCCATGTGCATGACCTTACATTTATCGGCATTGAACCCCATTTGCCATTTTTTGGCCCAACTCCCCAATTTATCTAAATCCTCCTGTAGCTGTGCCCTATCCTCATCTGTATTAACTACTTTACAAAGTTTAGTATCATCTTGACATCTAGGATGGGGTGTGATTGATGGCCCTGCCATCCAGACATCTAGGACGCGGTGTGATTGATGGCCCTGCCATCCTGATATCTAGGACAGGGTGTGATTGATGGCCCTTCCATCCTGACATCTAGGACGGGGTGTGATTGATGGCCCTGCCATCCTGACATCTAGGACGGGGTGTGATTGATGGCCCTGCCATCCTGACATCTAGGACGGGGTGTGATTGAAGGCCCTGCCATCCTGATATCTAGGACAGGGTGTGATTGATGGCCCTGCCATCCTGACATCTAGGACGGGGTGTGATTGATGGCCCTGCCATCCTGACATCTAGGACGGGGTGTGATTGATGGCCCTGCCATCCTGTCATCTAGGACGGGGTTTGATTGATGGCCCTGCCATCCTGACATCTAGGACGGAGTGTGATTGATGGCCCTGCCATCCTGACATCTAGGACGGGGTGTGATTGATGGCCCTTCCATCCTGACATCTAGGACGGAGTGTGATTGATGGCCCTGACATCTAGGACGGGGTGTGATTGATGGCCCTGCCATCCTGACATCTGGGACGGGGTGTGATTGATGGCCCTGCCATCCTGACATCTAGGACGGGATGTGATTGATGGCCCTGCCATCCTGACATCTAGGACGGGGTGTGATTGATGACCCTGCCATCCTGACATCTAGGACGGGGTGTGATTGATGGCCCTGCCATCCTGATATCTAGGACGGGGTGTGATTGATGGCCCTGCCATCCTGATATCTAGGACGGGGTGTGATTGATGGCCCTGCCATCCTTGAAACCTTTCAGAGTGCACTAGCTAAAGCGGACCTTTACGATAAATGAAGGTAGAGTGGGGAATATAAGTATATGATTCTCTGCCGATTTTGCAAGTTTTCCCACCTACAAGGAATGGAGAGGTCGGTAATTGTTATTGTAGGTCACTTCACCTATGAGAGACAGAATCTAAAAATAAAATCCAGAAATTCAGTGAAAGATTTTTACATAATTTGAATTTTATTGCATGAAATAAGTATTTGATACAATAGAAAAACAGAACTTAATATTTGGTCCAGAAACCTTTGTTACAATTACAGAGGTCAGGCATTTCCTGTAGTTCTTGACCAGGTTTGCACACACTGCAGCTGGGATTTTGGCCCCTTCCTCCATACAGATCTTCTCCAGATCTTTCAGGCTTTGGCGCTGTCGCTGGGCAACATTGAGTTTCAGCTCCCTCCAAAGATTTTCTGTTGGGTTCAGGTCTGGAGACTGGCTAGGCCACTGCAGGACCTTGAAATGCTTCTTATTGATCCACTATTTAGTTGCCCTGGCTGTGTGTTTCAGGTCATTGTCATGCTGGAAGACCCAGCCACGACCCATCTTCAATGCTGTTACTGAGGGAAGAAGGTTGTTGGCCAAAATCTCGCAATACATGACCCCACCCATGCTCCCTTCAATACGGTGTAGTCGCCCTGTCACCTTTGGAGAAAAGCACCCCCAAAGTATGATGTTTCCCCCACCATGCTTCACGGTTGGGACGGTGTTCTTGGGGTTGTACTCATCCTTCTTCTTCCTCCAAACACGGCGAGCAGAGTTGATAGCAAAAAGTTCTATTTTGGTCTCATCTGACCACATGACCTTCTCCCGTGCCTCCTATGGATCATCCAGATGGTCATTGGCGATCTTCAAACGGGCCTGGACATGTTCTGGCGTGAGCAGGGGGACCTTGCGTGCCCTGCTCGTTTTTAATCCATGATGGCATAGTGTGTTACTAATGGTAATTTTTGAGACTGGTCTCAGCTTTCTTCAGGTCATGAAACCAGGTTCTCTCGTGCAGTTCTGAGCTGATTCTTGACAATTCTCAGAATCACACTCACCTAATGAGGCGAGATCTTGCATGGAGCCCCAGACCGAGGAAGATTAACAGTCATCTGGTGTTTCTTGCATTGTCTAACAATTGTGCCAGTAGTTGTTGCCTTCTCACCAAGCTGCTTGTCTGTTGTCCCGTAACCCATTCCAGCCTTGTGCAGGCCTACAATTTTGTCCCTGGTGTCCTTAGACAGGTCTTTGGTCTTGGCCATGGTGGAGAGGTTGGAGTGTGATTGAGTGTGTGGACAGGTGTCTTTTATTCAGGTAACGAGTTCAAACAGGTGCAATTAATACAGGAAATGAGTGCAGAGTAGGAGGCTTCTTACAGAAAAACTAACCGGTCTGTGAGAGCCAGAATTCTTGCTGGTTGGTCGGTGATCAAATACTAATTTCATGCAATAAAATGCAAATTAATTATGTAACAATCATACAATGTGATTTTCTGGATTTTATTTTAGATTCTGTCTCTCACAGGTGAAGTGACCTGTGATAAAAATTACAGATCTCTCCACTCTTTGTAGGAGGGAAAGCTTGAAAAATTGGCAGTGGATAAAATACTTATTTTCCCCATTGTACATTTAAATGTGCATTATTTATTTTAGTACATTTCTCTGATAACCCCTTTAATCGGCAAAATAATTGTGAAACCAACGTTCTTTAAACAGGCTGCAGATCACCCGATAAACAAAACGCTCATTCATCAGGTGAAATCATCTTTTGCGCAGAACAAAAAAAAATCCTTGTTCTTGGTGGGTCATTGTCCTGATCGCTCAGAGCTCATAGTTTACTGCAGTTTGCGTATGTAAAGAAGCTATTAAATAATCATCGATTGGTAAAGGTTTATTGATCAGTGGTAGTTTAGTGCTGCCGGACCGTGTGAACACATCCTTAGATGTAGGTATAATGTAACTCGTTAAGCAATGAATCAACTGACTTAAGATTGGAGGAGACAATAAGATGCAAAGATAAACAAACTTGCTGGCCAACATGGACCATCAAATTTTAGATGAGTTTTGTGTTTGTTCGTCTATTGACGATTGTTGTTTGTGTTCATGTGTATGCTCTAGACATGTGTTGTGTGTGTACATGTATGTGGTGTAGATGTGTCGTGTGTATATGTATGTGCTGTAGATGTTTCATGTATGTGCTCTAGACATGTGTTGTGTGTGTACATGTATGTGCTGTAGATGTGTCATGTGTATATGTATGTGCTGTAGCTGTTTCATGTATGTGCTGTAGACGTGTCGTGTGTACATGTATGTGATGTAGACATGTCATGTGTGTATACGTGTATGTGCTCTTGACGAGTGTTGTTCCTGTACATGCATGTGCTAACCTGTTGTTTTTATTTCAGTCTATAATACAGGGCCAGAGCGGGAGAACATGTGCCGAACGTGGGGGCAGTATCATTACGAGACATTTGATGGACTTTATTTTTTTTTTCCTGGAAAATTCACATATGATCTCCTGCGCCACGTAGAACCAGACGAGCAAAGTTTTGCTATACAGGTCAGATGCCTGCACAGTTTCTCTTCATTTCTACTATAACTCCAATCATTTCTGTAGATCTCCGGTGACCAGTGAGCTGTGTATTGCGCTAGGGGACAACCGGTACCATGATAATTATCATTTACTTTGTCTTCTTGGTTGCAATGACCTTGAGATCTTCTGTGTCGCTGTATATTAGATATGGTGCACAATGCACTGATCACCAATCTGACTAAATAACATGGACGTGACAGCGCACACTGCATCTCATTGGCTTTTGTACATTGCACCATTTTCTGGTGGCAAGAGACCTTCTCTCAGACTGAGTCCTCAGGGTCAGCGGCAGTGAGTAATCTGTGATAATATATGACACGAGGACGGACGGAGCGACACTACTGCTCCCCAGATAACGCCATATCAGGGGTGGCTAATTAATTTTCCTGAGGGGCCACATGAGAGACCGTGACTGTTGTGGATGGCTGAACCAATAGGCTGAAATTAATTCTGCTCAATATTAATATTAACATATTAATTATAATTATTTTATATTGTATGACTTAATATTGAGCAGAAATAAGTATGCTGACACCCCCTATAAACTGTATGAGCCTGCACACATCCCCTATAGATCGTAAGAGCGATCACACAGCCCCCTGTATACAGTATGAGCCCCCACATAGCCTCACTATATAAATAAAAATGAAAAAGTTCATCCAGGTCACCATACGTAGTAGAATTTCTCAGGACGGGCAGGGATTGAGGCCTGGCAGCAGGGTGGATCAACGACAGAAAAGAGAGATTTATCCAGCACAAAATCCAGGGAAATAATTGTCAGGGATTCCAACACCGGGGAGATCACGCGATATCTTACCCTGCCGTCACGCTGTCAGTATTTCGTCCAGAATCGCGAGCACTCGATCCAGACTTCTCGCTACGTGGATATCGGCAAGCGACCAGTGAGAGTATGGAGTCACACCTCTGGGTTCCAAAGCCTGGAATGTTTATGCCTTTCGTACCGTCACTGTCAGCTTCACGATGGCCCAATTATTATCCTCTGCCACCACTGGCCGTGTTTGAAATATAATACAGACCTGGCCCGACGCCTGCGTTTTGGTAGCGTGTATGGGTTCGGGGAAGGGAACGATTACAGAACAAAAAAAACAGAACTATTAAATTTTATGTTTAATCCCAAAGGGGGGCAGTGTTTAGGAAAAATATATACATAAGGATGTTACAAAGGAGACATTAAAATGCATAGGCAGTTACATAAAATAATCAGGATAAAAGAAGAAAAACTTAAACTATACGATCGCAGAGACGATTCAATATAGGTGGAGGAGGGGCTCCCCAGTTTAATTATGCTGTTATTGAACAGGAACCATTGCTTATAATCCTTATACCCCCCTGGCAATGAGTGCTCCTGTATTTTCCATGGGTTCTCTTGTACCTAAGGGGAGATTTACCCACACACCCCTTGTGGTGACATCATGTCGGCTGGTCTCCAGTCTGTACATTTTTATTAAAAACGCTAACTTCTGTGATAACTCATCGCTCATTGATCGCAGAAGCTTGCAAACGACGCCATTTTCCAGTTATGATTTCACCTTCATTTAGAGACCACACATCGCATAGCTGCAGTCTGCTATTCTGGGGTTTTTGTGCTACAGCTCTCTGATTTGGCTTGCAACAATGAAAAACTATGTATGCATTCCCCGGCTGTTTCTGTCACTAGAAATATGGCTCCTGTTATTGTCAGACTCATGGGACTTACAATGCTTCATATTTAGTTTCATAGTCGGATTGTCTAAAGATTTCTTTGTTAAGCTCGGGAAAGCAACTTTCCCAGTTACAAGCAAATTAGTGCAACACTGCCAGTAATTACTCCCCTGCATGTGCCAGGGACAAGAGCTTGCTTCCTAATGAAGTTATAACACTCCTTGGCTGGCATTTGTTTGTGTAAACTATTTCTCAGGCTTTTATTAATTGGGGCTTTGTGCTGAGCAAATTGGGAATAAGGGAGGGGGGTGAACATATATGTCAGGCAAATATGGAAGAACATTTTCCTGACATTAATATTTCCCTGACAATAATCAAAAACATGACATTTATTTAAACATCATTAAAAAGATGCTGTAAAGAGCATGGTGTCTGACACGTTTCCAACTGTGTGTTCTTATTCATAGTATATAACATGTGTTAGCACAATGGATCCAATAAATAGTATGTGAACAGGATGGGACATAATAAGCCAATTAGCGTTCATGAATATGCATGAGCGTGTCCTATAACTAGTAGAGATGGTGTCCGCTTGGTTTCCATCAGTTATCAGCTCTGGTGTTGATTTGATCCCAGTAATTCGCTCTGGTTTTAGGGTCGGCGTGGTCTCTCGCTGCACATAGTACATGGCGGTGATGATCCTTTCTCTACCAGCTATAGTGCGGATTATTATCAAGTTGTTAATATTGCGAAAAAGAATCTCCCTATTCTATATACAGATAAGGCCCTTAAAACCATACTTGATAAAGGTTGTAAATTTGTATCTAAATGTGGAATGACAACAGGTAATTTAATATCCCCCGTGACCATACTAATACAAGTGGGATAAAACTGCTTATCTATCAGCGGTTCATATATATGTGGTCAAAAAAAGTGTGGATTATCTTCATATATGTTTAATATGAAAAAAAAAAGATTAATACAAGTAACAGAGAGAATTTGAGGATTTAATGAACTGCAGCAGTGAATATGTCGTATGTGTCATTACCTGTGAACAGCGCGAGATTCACCATGTCGGGTGCACTACAAGAACCTTGCGGAAGAGAATCTCTCGACATTAGTACGATGCCCAAAACCCAGCTCCTCGGACAACATGGAGGAGATGTCAGGTACCTTAGGGTTAATACTATTCAGACAATTCCTGCCCCCTAAGACAGGTGGGGACAGATTACCAAATGTAAGATATAAGGAGGCTTCATGGATTCTTAAATTAAAGTGTATATCGCCAAATGGCATGAACATGAAAAATGACTTCTTGTATATTTATTAGTGAATGTGAAGGTCCCTCTTTACACGCTCATGAATATTCATGTATTCTAATGGTGTCACGATGTCCCATCCTGTGCAGCCAGTATTTATCTGATCCATTGTGCTAACACGTTCCACTATGAATAAGAACACGCAGTGCGAAACGCGGCAGACACCATGCTGCTTACAGCAATTTTTAACATGTACTCTTTTTAATCATGTTTAAATACATTTCTAGTTTTTAATTATTTCCCTGAATTTTGTGCTGGATAAATCTCTTTCCTGCCGTTGAGCCTCACTATATAAAGTATGAGCCCCCACATAGCCCCCTATATACAGTATAAGCCCCCACATTGCCTCTCTATATAAAGTATGAGCCCTCACATAGCTCCCTATATACAGTATGAGCCCCACATAGCCTCATTATATACAATATAACCCCTCACATAGCTCTCTATATACAGTATGAGCCCTCACATAGCTCCCTATATACAGTATGAGCCCCCACATAGCCCCTATATACAGTATGAGCCCCACATAGCCTCACTATATTATTTATTATTATAGCGCCATTTATTCCATGGTGCTTTACATGTGAAAGAGGTATACATAGCAAAAACATTTACATAATCATAACAAAACATGACAGTGACTGGTACAGGAGGAGCGAGGACCCTGCCTGCGAATATCCACAGTCTACAAGGGATGGGTGAGGATTCAGTAGGTGAGGGCCGGGCTGGTCATGCAGTGGACCGATGGTTACTGCAGGTTGTAGGCTTGTCGGAAGAGGTGGGTCTTCAGGTTCCTTTTGAAGGTTCCCACAGTAGACGAGAGTCTGATATGTTGGGGTAGAGAGTTCCAGAGTAGGGGGGATATATATATATATATATATATATATATATATATATATATATATATATATATATACATATATACATACATATACAGTGCTGGCCAAAAGTATTGGCACCCCTGCAATTCTGTCAGATAATACTCAGTTTCTTCCTGAAAATGATTGCAATCACAAATTCTTTGGTCTTATTATCTTCATTTAATTTGCTTGCAAGGAAAAAACACAAAAGAGAATGAAGCAAAAATCACATCATTGATCATTTCACACAAAACTCCAGAAATGGGCCGGACAAAAGTATTGGCACCCTCAGCCTAATACTTGGCTGCACAACCTTTAGCCAAAATAACTGGGAACAACCGCTTCCGGTAACCGTCAATGAGTTTCTTACAATGCTCTGCTGGAATTGTAGACCATTCTTCTTTGGCAAACTGCTCCAGGTCCCTGATATTTGAAGGGTGCCTTCTCCAAACTGCCATCTTGAGATCTCTCCACAGGTGTTCTATGGGATTCAGGTCTGGACTCATTGCTGGCCACCTTAGAAGTCTCCAGTGCTTTCTCTCAAACCATTTTATAGTGCTTTTGGAAGTGTGTTTTGGGTCATTGTCCTGCTGGAAGACCCATGACCTCTGAGGGAGACCCAGCTTTCTCACACTGGGCCCTACATTATGCTGCAAAATTTGTTGGTAGTCTTCAGACTTCATAATGCCATGCACACGGTCAAGCAGTCCAGTGCCAGAGGCAGTAAAGCAACCCCAAAATATCAGGGAACCTCCGCCATGTTTGACTGTAGGGACCGTGTTCTTTTCTTTGAATGCCTCTTTTTTTTCCTGTATACTCTATGTTTATGCTTTTTCCCAAAAAGCTCTACTTTTGTCTCATCTGACCAGAGAACATTCTTCCAAAACGTTTTAGGCTTTCTCAGGTAAGTTTTGGCAAACTCCAGCCTGGATTTTTTATGTCTCGGGGTAAGAAGTGGGGTCTTCCTGGGTATCCTACCATACAGTCCCTTTTCATTCAGACGCCGACGGATAGTACGGGTTGACACTGTTGTACCCTCGGACTGCAGGGCAGCTTGAACTTGTTTGGATGTTAGTCGAGGTTCTTTATCCACCATCCGCACAATCTTGCGTTGAAATCTCTCGTCAATCTTTCTTTTCCGTCCACATCTAGGGAGGTTAGCCACAGTGCCATGGGCTTTACACTTCTTGATGGCACTGCGCACGGAAGACACAGGAACATTCAGGTCTTTGCAGATGGATTTGTAGCCTTGAGATTGCTCATGCTTCCTCACAATTTGGTTTCTCAAGTCCTCAGACAGTTCTTTGGTCTTCTTTCTTTTCTCCATGTTCAATGTGGTACACACAAGGACG
This sequence comes from Phyllobates terribilis, assembly GCF_046119375.1. Classification (NCBI taxonomy): domain Eukaryota; kingdom Metazoa; phylum Chordata; class Amphibia; order Anura; family Dendrobatidae; genus Phyllobates; species Phyllobates terribilis. The sequence continues at coordinate 175,951,904 of NW_027362773.1, forward strand.
CAGGACAGAGGTTGAGTCAACTTTAATCCATGTTAACTGGCTGCAAGTGTGATTTAGTTATTGCCAACACCTGTTAGGTGCCACAGGTAAGTTACAGGTGCTGTTAATTACACCAATTACAGAAGCATCACAGGATTTTTCAAAGGGTGCCAATACTTTTGTCCACCCCCTTTTTTAGGTTTGGCGTGGAATTATATCCAATTTGGCTTTAGGACAATTCTTTTTGTGTTTTTTCATTGAAGACAAATTAAATGAAGATAATAAGACCAAAGAATTTGTGATTGCAATCATTTTCAGGAAGAAACTGAGTATTATCTGACAGAATTGCAGGGGTGCCAATACTTTTGGCCAGCACTGTATATATACACAGATAAAGTATGAGCCCTCACATAGCCTCCTATATACAGTATGAGCCCCACATAGCCTCCTATATACAGTATGAGCCCCACATAGCCTCCTATATACAGTATGAGCCCTACATAACCTCCTATATACAGTGTGTCATGTAATTAGATCCTGATGTGACTGCTTAACTGTGACAGGTGCACAATGACCCCTCCTGCGCCTCCCATCCGTACTCCTGTGCTCGCTCCGTCACTCTGTATTTTGGTGGCTCTGTGGAGGTGACGTTACAGAACCGGATTGTTCTCCTCAATAACCTCAGGTGAGTGATTTCCTCATGGGTGGAGGGTGAAATTTGTATCTGTGGTGCAGCCCCAGTGACTGTGTCTCCCCCAGGGTTCAGCTGCCATATGTCACCGGAGCCCTGAGGATACAGAGTCTCTCCGAATATACCATTGTCACGCTACCGTACATTTTCTCCTTGACCTGGGACGGAAGCTCCGCCATTTATCTAAAGATGAGCCCTGAGTATGTAGGAAGAACCCAGGGACTGTGTGGAAATAATAACTGGATTCCTCATGATGATCTGGTGACAAGTTATGGTGCGGAATTATCTCTCTATAGATTCTCCATTTCATATCTATCACAGCACGCAGATTACTACCTTTCATTTGCTCTTTTTCCTGCCACTTTGCAGGTGAGATGACAGAGAACATCGAGGAGTTTGTGAACAGCTGGAGGGAGGATTTACCTCAGAAATCATGGATGAACCCCTCAACCCCTCTGGCGTATGAGCCACCATGTGCGTCATTACCACAGCTGGAGAGACAGGTACTCACTAAACACCTGAACAAGGAATGTATAAGCGGGGCCCAATTGCAAAACTAGACAACCAACAGAAGATTTGACCCCTAAAATATAACTTTTATTCGAATATGCTAAAAAGGACTCAGTAGTCACCATAACAACAAACACAAAAACAAGACAAAATGCCAGGGAACAGGGATAAGTCACACATCAGTCAGGAAGGATTACGGGCTCTATCTGTCCCTATTTTGTCCCTAAATTCTCTCCCTTCCTGACAGCGGAGGTTGGCACCCTAATTTTTGCTCCGTGGCGCCCCCGCTCAACGTCGGTGTCCCTAATACCCCTGGTAAATCTCTATCTTTATATTTAAAAAACCACAATCGTGAATAAAAGATAGAGAAAAGTGAACGTACAGATTAAGAAGCCGACAATTCATCATAGATATGCATTTAAGGAGACCCAAGTCTATATATTGCGACAATAATAATAGCCCTGGGAATATTTAGAAGGTAAGATTTGTCTCAAGATAGCTGGTTTATTACATTCATACACAAGCCAGCATATACTAAATAACCAAAGCTAATAAAGCAGATTCTGTTATATATGAGACTGATCCCCAGAAGTAATGCCCCCAGACCGGTATCACATGTGCATCCTGCTCTATGTCGTTCTGAGTTGTCAGAGCCAGAATGTGATAGAGACTGTAACACATACAAGCAAAACAAATGACCAACTCTAAATGCATTATAACAATCTCAATATCATTTAGTAAGGAATAGCATTTATCATTGGTAATGCATTATGTCACATCTCATAGATATCAAAGAAATAACACAAATCATTAGTGATTCCTAATATCCTATGTCAGAAAATACAGGGATTTAGCACTTATCATAGATAGTCCCTTATATCATGTCCCAAATGCAAAGACAATCTGATATCATATAAATAGACAGGGAGCAACACTTATCATTGATGATCCCTCATATCTCGTCCCAACGCGTTTCTCCCTGGTACTCTCCAGGGTTCATCAGGGGAACTGGAGAGGCAATCAATCCTTCTCTCCAGTCGCTCAGTCAGTGCTGCATATGAAGAAATGGGAACATCTCCCACATATATAGACACCCACACTCATCTCCCAATGTTCACATATTCGAATGTTTTAGCATATTCGAATAAAAGTTATATTTTAGGGGTCTAATCTTCTGTTGGTTGTCTAGAGACAGGTACTGACCCCAGGGTGTAGCAAGGTCTGTAACACACAGGATCCACCTCAGACAGGTTGTAGGAGCAGGAGACTGGTCAGGGATGGCTCGGGAGCAGGGCTCTGGTCAGGGATGGCTCGGGAGCAGGGCTCTGGTCAGGGATGGCTCGGGAGCAGGGCTCTGGTCAGGGATGGCTCGGGAGCAGGGCTCTGGTCAGGGATGGCTCGGGAGCAGGGCTCTGGTCAGGGATGGCTTGGGAGCAGGGCTCTGGTCAGGGATGACTCGGAAGCAGGGCTCTGGTCAGGGATGGCTCGGGAGCAGGGCTCTGGTCAGGGATGGCTCAGGAGCAGGGCTCTGGTCAGGGATGGCTTGGGAGTAGGGCTCTGGTCAGGGATGGCTCGGGAGCAGGGCTCTGGTCAGGGATGGCTCTGGAGCAGGGCTCTGGTCAGGGATGGCTCGGGAGCAGGGCTTTGGTCAGGGATGGCTCGGGAGCAGAGATATGGTCAGGGATGGCTCGAGAGCAGGGCTCTGGTCAGGGATGGCTCGGGAGCAGAGCTCTGGTCAGGGATGGCTCGGGAGCAGAGCTCTGGACAGGGATGGCTCGGGAGCAGGGCTCTGGTCAGGGATGGCTCGGGAGCAGGGCTCTGGTCAGGGATGGCTCGGGAGCAGGGCTCTGGTCAGGGATGGCTCGGGAGCAGGGCTCTGGTCAGGGATGGCTCGGGAGCAGAGCTCTGGTCAGGGATGGCTCGGGAGCAGGGCTCTGGTCAGGGATGGCTCGGGAGCAGGGCTCTCGTCAGGGATGACTCGGGAGCAGGGCTCTGGTCAGGGATGGCTCGGGAGCAGGGCTCTGGTCAGGGATGGGGGAAAGTGTAAGGGGGGGCAGTTCAGGGTCCTGGACAGAGGACTATGGGCTCAAGTAGGTAAATGGCCAGGGGATGGAGGACAGGAGTAGGGGACTGGTCAAGGGTTCACAGGTATAACAAGGTGGCTGGCCAGTGGATGGGTCAGAAGTAGGAGACATGTAACACATAATACATAGTCTAGATGTGGAGTAACACAGTAATACAGACTTGAAATCAGTGTATGTTTGGTAATATGACAGATATCACATGTAACACATAATACAAAAGCCTTCAACTATGACAAGGTGACCTTTTAATATGGATGGTCCCCAAACAATAAATGTCTTACCTCTCTGTGTCAAAACGGCCTCATGTGAATGGGAGTGAAAAGGAATCCAGGCATAGTGCGCAATGAAAACCCTATGTAAGAAATATGGGTGGATAAAGAGCCGGACCCTGGAGGGGCCACACACCCTGATATGTAGTGCATCAAAAAGAAGAAAAAATAAAGCACCCTTATCCACCCATCTTTCATATTAAAAGGTCAACTTGAAGTGGTTGGTGGCTTTTGCACTCTTTTTTTGAACAAACGCTAGCTAAGTACTGTGAAAGATAACAACCGAGAAGGGGTCGCACAGATCCACCCACTGTTATCTTATCATCAAGGGAACATAATTCTACTGCCTCCAATTGCTAGGACAATTACTCAATTGGCTGGCAAGTGATGGACGAGACCGCAGCTGTCTCCACTACTAGGCCAGTTATTGGGGAAATCTCAGTGAGCGTATGGTATATACAACTCTGATTCCAACACATGGAATATATGTATATACCCCCATATGATCACTGCCAGCTAAGCAATAACCAAAATAACTACTCGCTGCCACCATTAATTGTTTTACAGGCCCATTGGACACCCATCACAAGTAGCATATGGCTTCCAGAGTGCTATTTACAGAGCAAGAGAAACAGAGCTATTAAACTTTATATTTATTTCAGAAAGATAGGCAATGTTTAACAAAAAATATATACAAAAGATCTTACAAAGGGGACAAAACAATACTGCATATACAATTACATAAAATAAAAAGGAGTAACAAAAGAAAGTTACTAAACCTGATGTCTGTAGCATCAGCGTCTCTGCCCCCTGCCAGGCAGAGACGTCGTCCCTCTCACCTTCCAGCTCCCCGCGCGGCGTCCTCCTGCGCTCCTCTTGCTGCTGCTGCCGGCGCGCGCAGCTTCCTGGGCACTGTGCTTAGGGCGCGCGCGCGCGCTCCCTCTCTCTTAAAGGGGCCGCGCGTGCCGTCCTAAGGAGTCTCCGGCCAATAGCCGAGGGTCCTCCCATATATAAGGCACCTCCTCCAAAATGGAGGTGCCCGAGCAAAAGTTGATGCACAGCATACTTACCTCTGCTTCAGCCCTCAGGTACAGTTGCCAGCCTGACTACTGTTCCAGTCCGCCAGCCTGACTGCTCTCCAGCCCCGACAGTCTGCCTTCCATTCTACCCGCCAGTCTGTCTATGGGCAAGTCCGCCTGCTTACCAGGAAGCACTTGCCTGTTACCTGCCTGCTACCTGCCGTACCTGCTAGCCCGCTCACCTGGGAGCACTCGCCTGTTACCTGCCTGTTACCTGATAGCCTACCTGGAGGCTCCTGATGTCACTTGCCGTAGCCTACTTGGAGGCTCCTGCTGTCACTTGCCGTGACCACCTGTCTGTTACCTAGAGACTTCAGCCTGCTCTGCCGTCACGTGCCGGGACCACCCGTCTGCTAACCTAGAGACTTCTGCCTGCTTGGCCGTCACTTGCCGTGACCACCTGATAGCCTACCTGGAGGCTCTTGCTGTCACTTGCCGTGACCACCTGTCTGTTACCTAGAGACTTCATCCTGCTCTGCCGTCACGTGCCGTGACCACCTGTCACTATCCAGAGACTTCTGCCTGCCTGTTGTGTCCATCCGCTATATCGGTCAGTCCCAGTCTGCTGACCCGTGGGAGCCACCTGCTCTCTTACAAGGTCGTCCCCAGAGTAGCACCTGGTCCCTCTGCTCGGTCCCTCCCTGGTCACGGAGTCGTTAGCCGCCGTACGACCAGGGTCGGGCTGAGTTGATACTTAGTTACGCCCCTCTGGGTCCCTCCTTGCACCGCGGCACAGAGGTTCCACCACCCGGATCCGTAACAATGTCACAGAAATGACTCCGATTTATGGAGGGAAGCACTCCTGGTGAAAACGTCCGGTGAAAAATTGGGTCAAGCCTACACAGCAATGTATCTTCCTGACAATGAGCAAAGATCATAACTGGCATTGGCTGTTTATTAGCACAAGTTACACCCACATTCCTCCCCTCTGGTGACTCATAACAGGGCTGGACTTCAGAGAACTATAGGATGTGTCTTAGTCTTAAAAAATATGAGATTCACAACATTTACAATATCTTTGCTCCTGAAGGTGCAGGCTGTAACATCCGTGGTAGTGGAACCACTGTGCCGTGGACTGAGGAGAGCTTGGAGGGGCATAACTAGGTGAACACCTGACTCTTCGTTAAGGCCCCTGATGGTGGTTTTAGACTTGGCTCCAGATGGACGCCAGGTGCTACCCCAGGATGGATCTAGGCTGCATGGCAGCTGACCCCCAAAGAGGCAGAGAGCTCGAACGGCAGGTGCTGGCAGGGATGGTATACTGGCAGGCATGGCTGGTATACAGGCAGGCACAGCGAGTGCAGGCAGATATGGCTGGTATACAGGCTGGCACGGCAAGTGCAGGCAGGTATGGCTGGTATACAGGTATGGCAGGTGCAAGCAGGTAGGCTGGTATACCGGCAGCCATGGCAAGTGCAGGCAGGTATGGCTGGTATACAGACAGGCAGGTGCTGGCTGGTATGACTGGAAAGTAAGAATCTGGCACTCCCAATTTCAGTGAAGAGATTTCAAAAACAATTTTTTATTATCATGATTCATTAGAGTTAACGTTTCGGCCTCATTCGGCCTTCATCAGAACCAGGATCTGCCCAATGGATACAAGGGGAGTCAACCAGTGGCAGGGTTGTATGGAAGAGAAAAAAATATTGATGCTCAGCATCAATATTTTTTTCTCGCTGCATAATACACAGTTTAGATGGGGGGCACAGCACATGATGAAAAAATGGAAAAACCTTTTCTAAACATCTTGATTCATTGAGTATCGAGTATGAGCCCCACATGCAGAAATCTCCGCCCTTCCATGCCTGGGCATGTAATTTCTCATAAGTGTCCTCGGAGACGTTTTCCCACATGACAGCGTGAGGCCGCATGTTCCTCATACTCCTGTGAGATGCCTGAACGTGTCCCCATGGCTGCAACTTCCCCAGACTTGTTTCTCATCAAGCCAGAGGCGTATCTAGATGTTCAGGGGGGCAAAGCATCTGAGGGCCCCTAACCAGTATCCCTGATTACAGCTATGGTGGCGCACCCCGATAGTGTATGTAGGAGAACCTCAGCATCTGAGGGCCCTGTTACTGAAAATAATCTCCTTACAAAAACTAACTCAGATATTACCTTTACATAGTGACCACATAGTGGTAGAGACCAGTCCTGCAGAACATAAAGAAGATCACAGTGCAGTTATAGATGGTAACTTACCGCTGATGTTCTTTCTGAGCCGTTCACTTTTGCCATCTTTTCCAGACGACCACAAATTCTCCAGCCAGAGATTACAGCACAGATATATCTGACCTCTTGTTCCAGAAATATTGAAAATCTTTCCCTCACTCTTTTCCTCCAAACTGCTCTTCCCCCCTCCCTTATCGACCATCTGTCAGATTAGATAAGCTGGCAATCTAGGGAGCTGTCTCTATGCAAATTAGCACACACAGGAGAAGTGGCTAATAGGCAAATGCTAGTACAAAGGGAGCTACTAACCCAATTAACATACGAGTGTATTTTCTAGTGGCACCGGCCTATGATAAATATACACCTAGGTGAGAAGGATGTAGTTCCTCACTTCAAAAGAATTCTCTCTCACCTCCAGGGCATCCCCCTTTTGCTCAACAGAAATCTGCAGTCTTCCCGGCGCCGACTCGAAATATGGAATATCGGAAGTTTTATACTTACGATAATAATGGGACATATAATTTTAGCGGCAAGGTCAGCTAAGGAACAATAAGCATATTTTTCCATAGCTGTGAGCCCCTCCAGTGAGCTGAGGCGCAAAAGTACCAGAATAACGGACCGCAGCTATGCCATAGTCTCTAAGGAAAGGTAAATTCGTAACAAAGAATATGGCGTCACTTCTAAGCTTCTGCGATCAACCAGCAATAAGTTATCGCGGAAAGTTAGATATTTTAATAAAAATATGAAGGTTGGAGTCCAGCCCACGAGATGTCATCACAGGGGAAGTGTGGGCAGGTTTCCCCTTTGACATAAAAGATCCAGCCGAGGATGGCTCAGTACTCAGGCCGGGAGTATATATTTCATATAGCACGGGTCACGTTCAATAACGGTCAATTAGAGCGCCTCCCCTACAGCTAAACGGAATCGTCTCTGCGATCTTTTTAGGAAGTTCTTCTTTAATCCCATTTTATTTGTGTAACTGTATATTCTATATTGTAATGTCTCCCTTTGTAAAACCATTTGTATATTTTTCATAAACACTGCCTCCCTTTTTGATTAAATATAAAATTTAATAGGCCAATTTCTTTTGTCCTGTAATCGTTCCTCCCCCGAAGCCATACGCTACCAGAAAGCAGGCGTCCGATCAGGCCTGTATTATATTTTAAAATTGATCGGTGGTGGCAACGAATAATATTAATTGGGCTACCGTGAAGCTGGCAGTACGGGGGCATATACACATATTCCATGCATTGGAATCGGAGGTGTGTACGCCATACACTCTCTGCTCGCTTGCCAATAGCTACGTAGTGAGTAATCGGGATCGTGTGTGTGCAAATCCCTGGCAAATATGACACATCTCACATCTCCAGCCCCATCCTCATGTATCTCCAACCTGCACAAACTCCTCATCCTGCTGATACCCCAATACTGAGCCGCTGCTGCCATATGTGACCCCATTACTGCACCTCATAATACCCCACATAATAATGCCCACCACTGTGCCCCCACATAATAATGCCCACCACTGTGCCCCCATATAATGCCCACTACTGTGCCCCCACGTAATAATGCCCACCACTGTGTCCCTATGTAATAATGTCCACAACTGTGCCCCCACATAATAGTGTCACCACTGTGCCCCCACATAATAGTGTCACCACTGTGTCCCCACATAATAATGTCATCACTGTGTCCCCACATAATACCACCACTGTGCCCCCAAATAATGCCACCACTGTGCCCCCACACAATAATGCCCACCACTGTGCCCCCACCTAATAATGCCCCCATATAATAATGCCCACCACTGTGCCCTCACATAATAATGCCACCACTGTGCCCTCACATAATAATGCCATGCTGTGCCCCACATAATAATGCCACCACTGTGCCCTCACATAATAATGCCACCACTGTGCCCCCACATAATAATGCCCACACATAATAATGCCACCATTGTGCCCCCACATAATAATGCCACCACTGTGCCCCCTACATAATAATGCCATCACTGTGCCCCCCACACAATAATGCCATCACTGTGCCACCACATGATAATGCCATCACTGTGCCCCCACTTAATAATGCCATCACTGTGCCCCCACATAATAATGCCATCACTGTGCCCTCACATAATAATGCCACCACTGTGCCCCCCACATAATAATGCCATCATTGTGCCCTCACATAATAATGCCAGCACTGTGCCCCCCACATAATAATGCCATCACTGTGCCCCCACTTAATAATGCCATCACTGTGCCCCCACATAATAATGCCATCACTGTGCCCTCGCATAATAATGTCATCACTGTGCCCTCACATAATAATGCCACCACTGTGCCCCCCACATAATAATGCCATCACTGTGCCCTCACATAATAATGCCATCACTGTGCCCCCACTTAATAATGCCATCACTGTGCCCCCACTTAATAATGCCATCACTGTGCCCCCACATAATAATGCCATCACTGTGCCCTCGCATAATAATGTCATCACTGTGCCCCAACATAATGCCACCACTGTGCCCCCCACATAATAATGCCACTACTGTGCCATCACATAATAATGCCACCACTATGCCCCCCCACATAATAATGCCACTACTATGCCCCCCATAATAATGCCATCACTGTGCCCCCCATAATAATGCCATCACTGTGCCCCCACATAATGCCATCACTGTGCCTCCACATAATAATGCCACCACTGTGCCCCCACATAATAATGCCATCACTGTGCCCCTACATAATAATGCCCACCACTGGTCCTCTTACAAAGTAAAATGTGCCAGTTAATTGGTAAAATTGCACCCTAGAAAATGTTAATGCCCTGTGCAAATGCCTTAGAGAACAGTGCCCACATTTTGCCCCCTAGAAAGTAATAATGCCCCATGTGTGCCCATTTGACGGTCACATTACCCTAGTGTCCTATAACAATATTGCTTCTTAAGTGCCCACTTAAAATCTAATATAGTCTACTGATGAGTCCCCCCATATACAGCTCCACAATCTATGCACAGTATGATGTACCCCACAACTCCATTATACTTATCAGGATGGGCCCACATCTCCCTATATACAGTATGATGTAACCCCTACATGGTTTGATGCCCCCCAGTTGCCCTTCACACTGTATGATAGCCTCCTACAGTAGTCCCTCACAATGTATGATGGCCTGCTGTAGCCCCTACATGTTGTATGATGGTCCCCAGTAGCCTCCGCACTGAATGATGGACCCAAATAGCCCCTCCGAAATGCATGATGGACCCTAGTAGCCCCCACACATTGTATGATTGCCCTTACACTGCATGATGGCCCCCAGTTACCCCCCCCCCCCACACTGTATGATGGCCCCCAGTAGCTCTACCCATGCTGAATGATGGACCTCAGTAGCCCTCTACACTAAATATTGGACCCCAGCAGCCTCCCACACTGTATGATGGCCCCTGGTAACTCTCCCACATTGTATGATGGCCCCAAGCAGCCCCCCACTCTGTATGTTGGCCCCCAGTATACCCTCACTCTGTATGATGGACCCCTAGTGGTCCCCCCCCATACTACGAGATAGCCCCCCACTCTGTATGATGCCCCTCAGTTGCCCTATCTGCACTGATTTATGGCCGCCACACTGTATATTAGTCCACAGTAGTCGGGCCCCACAAGTACTATTAAAATTAAGAAAAAGCATCTTCTACTCCCCTAAGCCTGGCGAGCCCGCTGACGGGATGAAAGCATGGGCAGAGCAACGTGATGACATCGCCTCCTCCACTGCGTCCCTGTGCCGCTCTGTAGGATACAGTGGTTATCTTTAGCGCCATGCACACCAGTACAATTTAGGGTGGTGATCGCTCTGGATGGGCTCCTGTGAGAGCGGTGCCTGGGGCGACCGCCCCTCTGTCCCCCAGGTAGCTATGCTACTGTATCCAGCACATCAGCGACATCATTGGTTGGTGAATCCAGTGGATCTAGATGGTTTGCCAAGTGTATTCGGCATCCTCAGATGACCATTAATGACCTCAGTGACAGCCGCCGAGGCCGGAGGTGCCGGGATTTCTGCACGAAGCTCAGACTCCGGACTGGAGAATCCAGAGGTTTTGTAAATATTGATACTGATCTGCAAACGATGAAAATATGGCACCGTCTCCATTGTGGGATTACCATCCTTCCACTCTTCCATCTTGGTGTTGCGGTTCCAGTGTTGCAGTAGCCTGGGGGGTGTTGATGATGGGTCTACGTTATATTTTGGCTACAGTCCATGATGACGGACACTTTCTTTCCCCATAGAAGGCGCGCTCTCTCTGTGCTTCGTTGCTGCAGTCTCCATTTCAGAGTTGCCATGAGTTGGTGAGCCCGCTGCCCTACACGGCGAGCTGCGAGGACGACCTGTGCATGTGAGTAGAGGGGCCCGGGGCCCCATTCATCCCGTCTTGTGCAGCGCTGCCTTCAGATTAAATCTAGAGGACAGATTATAGGAGCTTCTCTACTATATGCAATATGTATACAGGGGAGCGATGCTGTACTGGGCTCTGTCCACACTGGTTATTACTGAATGTCAGTCATGGGCTCGGTCCACACTGGTTATTACCGAATGTCAGTCACGGGCTCGGTCCACACTGGTTATTACCGAATGTCAGTCATGGGCTCTGTACACACTGGTTATTACCGAATGTCAGTCATGGGCTCTGTACACACTGGTTATTACTGAATGTCAGTCATGGGCTCTGTACACACTGGTTATTACCAATGTCAGTCATGGGCTCGGTCCACACTGGTTATTACGGAATGTCAGTCATGGGCTCGGTCCATACTGGTTATTACGGAATGTCAGTCACGGGCTCGGTCCACACTGGTTATTACTGCATGTCAGTCATGGGCTCGGTCCACACTGGTTATTACCGAATGTCAGTCATGGGCTCGGTCCACACTGGTTATTACTGAATGTCAGTCATGGGCTCGGTCCACACTGGTTATTACTGAATGTCAGTCATGGGCTCTGTACACACTGGTTATTACTGAATGTCAGTCATGGGCTCGGTCCACACTGGTTATTACTGAATGTCAGTCATGGGCTCGGTCCACACTGGTTATTACCGAATGTCAGTCACGGGCTCGGTCCACACTGGTTATTACTGAATGTCAGTCATGGGCTCGGTCCACACTGGTTATTCCTGAATGTCAGTCATGGGCTCGGTCCACACTGGTTGTTACTGAATGCTTAGTCATGGGCTTGGTCCACACTGGTTATTACGGAATGTCAGTCATGGGCTCGGTCCACACTGGTTATTACCGAATGCTCAGTCATGGGCTCGGTCCACACTGGTTATTACTGAATATCAGTCATGGGCTCGGTCCACACTGGTTATTACGGAATGTCAGTCATGGGCTCGGTCCACACTGGTTATTACCAATGTCAGTCATGGGCTCGGTCCACACTGGTTATTACTGAATATCAGTCATGGGTTCGGTCCACACTGGTTATTACGGAATGTCAGTCATGGGCTCGGTCCACACTGGTTATTACCAATGTCAGTCATGGGCTCAGTACACACTGGTTGTTACTGAATGTCAGTCATGGGCTCGGTCCACACTGGTTATTACGGAATGTCAGTCATGGGCTCGGTCCACACTGGTTATTATGGAATGTCAGTCATGGGCTCGGTCCACACTGGTTATTACGGAATGTCAGTCATGGGCTCGGTCCACACTGGTTATTACCGAATGTCAGTCATGGGCTCGGTCCACACTGGTTATTACTGAATGTAAGTCATGGGCTCTGTACACACTGGTTATTACTGAATGTCAGTCATGGGCTCTGTACACACTGGTTATTACTGAATGTCAGTCATGGGCTCGGTCCACACTGGTTATTACTGAATGTCAGTCATGGGCTCTGTACACACTGGTTGTTACTGAATGCTTAGTCATGGGCTCTGTACACACTGGTTGTTACTGAATGTCAGTCATCGGCTCTATCCACACTGTTTATTACTGAATGTCAGTCATGGGCTCTGTACACACTGGTTGTTACTCAATGTCAGTCATGGGCTCTATCCACACTGGTTATTACTGAATGTCAGTCATGGGCTCTGTACACACTGGTTGTTACTGAATGCTTAGTCATGGGCTCTGTACACACTGGTTGTTACTGAATGTCAGTCATGGGCTCTATCCACACTGGTTATTACTGAATGTCAGTCATGGGCTGTATCCACACTGTTTATTACTGAATGTTAGTCATGGGCTCTATCCACACTGGTTATTACTGAATGTCAGTCATGGGCTCGGTCCACACTGGTTATTACTGAATATCAGTCATGGGTTCGGTCCACACTGGTTATTACGGAATGTCAGTCATGGGCTCGGTCCACACTGGTTATTACCAATGTCAGTCATGGGCTCAGTACACACTGGTTGTTACTGAATGTCAGTCATGGGCTCGGTCCACACTGGTTATTACGGAATGTCAGTCATGGGCTCGGTCCACACTGGTTATTATGGAATGTCAGTCATGGGCTCGGTCCACACTGGTTATTACGGAATGTCAGTCATGGGCTCGGTCCACACTGGTTATTACCGAATGTCAGTCATGGGCTCGGTCCACACTGGTTATTACTGAATGTAAGTCATGGGCTCTGTACACACTGGTTATTACTGAATGTCAGTCATGGGCTCTGTACACACTGGTTATTACTGAATGTCAGTCATGGGCTCGGTCCACACTGGTTATTACTGAATGTCAGTCATGGGCTCTGTACACACTGGTTGTTACTGAATGCTTAGTCATGGGCTCTGTACACACTGGTTGTTACTGAATGTCAGTCATCGGCTCTATCCACACTGTTTATTACTGAATGTCAGTCATGGGCTCTGTACACACTGGTTGTTACTCAATGTCAGTCATGGGCTCTATCCACACTGGTTATTACTGAATGTCAGTCATGGGCTCTGTACACACTGGTTGTTACTGAATGCTTAGTCATGGGCTCTGTACACACTGGTTGTTACTGAATGTCAGTCATGGGCTCTATCCACACTGGTTATTACTGAATGTCAGTCATGGGCTGTATCCACACTGTTTATTACTGAATGTTAGTCATGGGCTCTATCCACACTGGTTATTACTGAATGTCAGTCATGGGCTCGGTCCACACTGTTTATTACTGAATGTCAGTCATGGGCTCTGTACACACTGGTTATTACTGAATGTCAGTCATGGGCTCGGTCCACACTGGTTATTACTGAATGTCAGTCATGGGCTCTGTACACACTGGTTATTACTGAATGTCAGTCATGGGCTCTGTACACACTGGTTATTACCGAATGTCAGTCATGGGCTCGGTCCACACTGGTTATTACCGAATGTCAGTCATGGCGACTGTTCCAGATCTGCGTCTTCTGCAGGACTCTGGTGGATCTTGTGAGTCCACCATGCCTGACTTGTGGCGGCCAGTCTGGTGTCGCTCATTTGTGTGTCCCGGACTTTCCACTATTTGTATTTGCTTCCAGGTCAAATAATGAAGTGAGCACATGGTGCAGAGCAATGGCCGAGTACGCCCGCGCCTGCGCCCACGCCGGACACCTGCTGCAGGGATGGAGGGAGATCTACAGGAAATGCGGTACATTACCCCTGTTAGCGTATCTCCTGTATCTAATTCTAGTGTGTATTACTGCTTCCAGTGTCTAATCCTCTCCTGTGTGATACTGTCTGCTGAGCTGTGTATCTAATCTATCATATGTGATACTGTCTGCTGATCCATGTATCTAATCCTATCATATGTGATACCATCTCCTGTGTTGTGTATCTAATCCCTGGCAGAAATCTCCTGTGGCGCCGGCCTGGTGTACAGTGAATGTATCGCATGTTGCCCCACCTCGTGCCAGCAGAGGGCGTCGTGTCTGGACAGCGAGATCTCATGTGTGGATGGCTGCTATTGCCCAGAGGGTAACTCATCTCCACGCTGCCTTCTTTTGGTGGGACGGGGCAATTCCTGCACAGAAACTTCAATAACGCTGACATTTCACTTATTGAAGTGGCCAAATGAATGGCAATGAGGATCTCCCATATAAAACAATGGGGCGGTTGGTGGCACTTTTCAGCTCGAGTTCAGTTTTCTGTGTGAACATAGTCATAATCCCGGACTCTTTGCAGTGAGGAGCCATTCTCCCCGTCTGCTGCAGGCCATCACTATCACCGGTTGGAAAAGGTCCCCATGCATGATACACTGCTCAAAAAAATAAAGGGAACACTTAAACAACACAATGTAACTCCAAGTCAATGACACTCCTGTGAAATCTACCTGTTCAGTTATGAAGCGACGCTGATTGTGAATCAATGTCTCCTGCTGTTGTGCAAATGGAACAGACAACTGGTAGAAATGATCGGCAATTAGCAAGATACCCCCTATAAAGGAGCGGTTCTGCAAGTGGTGACCACAGACCATTTCTCTGTTCTCATCCTTTTTGGCTGTTGTTTTGGTCACTTTTTCGTTTTGCCATTGCTCTCACCCCTAGAGGTACAGTAGCATGAGGCGGTGTCTACAGTACAACCCACAGAAGTTGCTCAGGTAGTGCAGTTCATCCAGGATGGCACATCAGTTCGAACTGTGTCAAGAAGGGTAGCTGTGTCTGTCAGCACAGTGTCCAGAGCATGGAGCAGATACCAGGAGATGTGGAGGGGGCCATAGAAGGGCAACAACCCAGCAGCAGGACCACTACCTCTGCCTTTGTGCAAGGAGGAACAGGAGGAGCACTGCCAGAGCCCTGCAAAATGACCTCCAGCAGGCCACAAATGTGCATGTGTCTGCACAAACGGTTAGAAACCGACTCCATGAGGGTGGTATGAGGGCCCGATGTCCACTGATGGGGGTTGTGCTCACAGCCCAACACCGTGCAGGATGCTTGGCACTTGCCACAGAACACCAGGATTGGTAAAGTGGCCACTGGCGCCCTGTGCTCTTCACAGATGAAAGCAGGTTCACACTGAGCACATGTGACAGACGTGACAGAGTCTGGAGACGCCGTGGAGAGCGATCTGCTGCCTGCAACATCCTTCAGCATGACCGGTTTGGCAGTGGGTCAGTAATGGTGTGGGGTGGCATTTCTTTGGAAGGCCGCACAGACCCCCATGTGCTTGCCAGGACAAAGGATTGTGGAGGAGGATTCTATAGAAAGAAAAAAAATGGAAATTCTTGAAAAGTAGGAGGACACAGGATTGTGGAGGGAGGATGAGGACAGAGTGGTCTAGAGGCAGGATGAAGACAGAAGAATCTGGAGGGAGGATAAAGATAGAGAGGTCTGGATGGAGGATGAGGAGAGATAGGTGTGGAGGAGGGCTGAGGAGTCTGGAGGAGGACAGATGTTACACGAATGCAGCTAGGTTCAGATAGGGCGAGACAGGTTTCATGAATTCGTTGGGATCCTGGGGGAACCGTTACCCAGGGCGACCATAGGCTGCAGCTTCTCTCAGACACCCGATAGAATAAATTGCTGACTAGACACATCTGACAAGAGTCTTCATAAACAGTTGAACATTGGAGTTTAATCAAGTAAGGCCAGTACCATTTAACTCTTTAAAGCAACAGGCTTCACCACAGTACAGTCTATTAAAGCAGGCACAGTAACGTCAGTCTCTTCAGTACCATATTTCAGCACAGATTAGATCTCTTTGCAGCACACGTCTATGCATACACAACCACAGGTTTTTCCTTCACAAGGACACAATAGTACACAGCATTCTTTATCCTGCATGGAAATGGAGGGGAGGGGGTTAGCTTCCCTCCTGACTTGAATTCTGTTCACTTGCCTTCTGTGAGATACAGATCACACACCACCTTTCTCTTAGGCTCCAGCCAGACTAATAAACAAGTTCCCCACAATCACCCTGGGGCTCTGCTAAACACTCCCTTTCTCCTGTGACTGTGTTAACCCCTCTAGTTGCTGGATGCTTCTGAAGCACAGCACTTCCTGTCTCTTGTGACTGTGTTAACTCTAATAGTTGCTGGATGCTTTTGAAGCAACAGCACTACTTCGGCATGTTACACTCTTCCCTCCTTTTTGAATGTTGTCCTCGACATTTGCCTTAATTGGTCGATCTGACCAATTCTGAGACAGTGGTGAAAGTTGAGTAACTTTATATACAAATTGGCATTGTCAAATTGGTATAACATTCATTAACATTGATAACAACCTATTCTTATGACCTTTTTCTTGTAGGGCGCCTGTAAGAAATAAACAATTAACACAATTAAAACAATCAGTGTCTCTTCAGCTGGAGATTTTCGTACATCTTCAACCAGTTCTCTCTCTCTCTCTAGGCCTTAACTGTTCTTTGTTTTTACAAAGTCTTTTAAGGAAAATCAAAGCATGAAAACAAGTCTTTCCACCAGGCAAAATCTTCCATACTGCCTCTCGGTGGTGAATACCACACAAGTAGGCTTAACTGGTCTACAGGCAGAGACACCTGTGTCCAGTCGACAGTCCTTGACACTTGACTCAGTTCACCGAGTGTCTCATACGTCAGCATCACGGGACTCCTCACTTCTTGAGTCGACATCCTTCTGGTGGGTTGTTTCTCAGATACCACGGGTTGTTCGGTTACAGGAGTTTCTTCCGCCGCACTCATTTCCCGTGCTCTTGGAGCTGCCTCTGTAAGTTCCTGTACTTCTCCTGAATCACCTGTTTTCACACGGTCTGGTAATTCCGCTCCTCCTGAGTGTCGATCGGTCTCTTCAGGGGCCGGTGTTCGATCATCAGATCTGAATTGGACTTCATCTGTACTCCTTGGTACAAAATCTGGAGCCTTGGGACTTAGTTCATTCTCCTGAGGATGGTACATCCCTCTCCTTGCCGGTCCGAGAAATACAACAGTGTTCTCTTCTTCATCGGAACTTTTAAGGTCACTATCTACCTCTGGAGCTTCAGTCTGTGGTGGTCCCTTAGTCTATCTCGGATTATGTCAGTCTACTTCCGGGAAGTCTTGTTGTGGTGGGAGATAATCACAGGGTAGTAATACATTCCGATGGACTATTCTGGTTTTCTTGTCTCCCGTTTCCAATCGGATATCACACACTGTACTGTCATCGGCTTTCCTCCTTACGACCACATACACCTTGTCTTCCCAGTATGAACAAAGTTTTCCAGGACCACCTTTCTCACGTACGTTCTTGACTAGCACCCGGCTTCCCGGGGCCTATTCTGCTCCACAACATTTTCGATCATAGTACTCCTTACTCTTGCTCTGTCCTTGCGTAACCACTTTGGACGCTATGTTGTATGCCTCTGCCATCGGTTCCTTCCATTTCCGAACGTACTCCGGATACCTTCTGTAAGTCTCTGACACCGGAGTATCGAACATGATGTTGATTGGCAGTCTTGGCGATCGTCCATACAATAGGAAAAAGGGTGAGCAACCCATTGCATCGCTCTTTGTACAGTTATAGGCATGTACCATTTATGACAGAGAACTCTTCCAGTCTTTCTTCTCATCAGCTGTTAAAGTGCGCAACATCGACAATAATGTTAAAACGTTCCACTTGTCCATTACCCTCTGTTGATAGGGCGTTGTGTGGGATCTCTGAATTCTACAGTACTTTCCTAGCTTGGCAAAGAGCTGGTTCTCAAATTCTCTTCCTTGGTCGTGGTGTAACCTCGTCAGGAACCCAAACCTCAAAGCAAAATAATTGAAGAGCTTCTCTGCTGCTGTTCGATCCGCTTTATTGGTGGTGGCATATGATTGAGAAAATCGAGTGAAATGGTCCATCACCACCAATATGTATTCGTAACCACCCTTGCACGTCTCGAGATGTAGAAAGTCTATTGAGACCATCTCAAACAGATATGTAGTTTGGATGTTGAACATAGGTGCCCAGGTCGATGTGTTGTGACGTTTATCTTTCAGACACTAACACTCCCTGGTCACGTACCTCTCAATATCTCTCTGCATGTACGGCCAGAAGAAACATCCTATGAGGAACGGTTACAGGATTTGGGAATGTTTAGCTTGCAAAAAAGAAGACTGAGAGGAGACTTAATAGCTGTCTACAAATATCTTAAGGGCTGTCACATAGTAGAAGGATCATCTTTATTCTCAAGTGCACAAGGAAAGACAAGAAGATGAGACTGAATGGGAGGAGACACAGATTAGATATTAGAAAAAACTTTTTGACAGTGAGGTGGTGATCAATGAGTGGAACAGGCGGCCACGAGAGGTGGTGAGTTCCCCTTCAATGGACATCTTCAAACAGAGGCTGGACAGATATCTGTCTGAGATGATTTAGTGAATCCTGCTTTGAGCAGGGGGTTGGACCAAATGACCCAGGAGGTCCCCTCCAACTCTACCATTCTATGATTCTATGAACGTTCATGGATCACGTTGGTTGTCCTTTCCACTCCCAGGTGTCCCATGCTTTCATGGAGTTCTCTGAAGACCAACCTACGGAATGCTCTGGGTAGTACTAACTGCCGATTTTGTCCTTCTTTACGATACAGGATGCCGTCTTCACTGAGGTAGAGCTTCGTCCATTCTTTAATTAAATAGATACTGCTGGTGACTCATTATCTCTCTCCCCTTTACTTGGAAACCGATTTTGGTCCACATAAAATAGTATTCTACCAATTATCTGATCTTCTCGTTGTGTTCTACAGATTTTTCCTTTTGGTAGTTGTTGAATGGACAGGGGGTGATCTTGTTCTCTCGCTTTTATGGTGGTTTCCACCGTCAACGGACACCACAATGGTGTGTCTTCCTCCGGATAAGCTTGTACTGCTTGGGTAGTGCTCTCAATTGCTTCCAGACTGACTTCCTCTGAGCATTCTTGCATGAACTCCTCAGGCTCTAGTGGCATTCTCAACAATCCGTCAGCATCCGCATTGCATTTTCCTGACCTGTACTTGATGCTGAAATTGAAGTCAGCTAGTTCAGCGACCCATCTCTGACCCATTGCATTGAGTTTGGCTGTAGTGAGGACATAAGTCAAAGGGTTGTTGTCAGTGTATACCTCAAACTCTTTGCTGTAGTAGAGATAATCTCTAAATCATTCACAGATAGCCCATTTCAATGCCAGGAACTCCAATTTTCCAAAATGTAGATGGTAATTCTTCTCGGCGTCTGTCAACGTCCTAGAACCGTAACTGATAACTCTCAACTTTCCATCTTGATGCTGATACAGGGCAGTTCCCAGTCCTACTTGAGAGGATTCACAATGAAGAACAAATGGTAAGTTGAAAAAAGGATATCCTAAGATGGGTGGTTTTATCAGGTAGTCTACTAGTTCTTCCAATACCTCCTGGTGGTCTGCTGTCCAGAGAATGGGCTGTTGGGACGAAACGGCGTTGTTTCTTTTAAGCTCGGTCCAATCCTCTTTCTTCTTTTTCTCCGTGGGTGTTGTGGACTCTGTTGTCCCCCCCAAGAGGAGGTATAGTGGGGTGGCAATCCTGGAGAAGTTCCAAACGCAAGTACGATAGTAGGAGAGGAGTCCTAATACCTGCCTCAACTCCCCGACAGTAGAGGGCCGCTTGTCCAGCCAGTACCGGAGCGATTTCTGCTGGGTCCATGGTATATCCTTCTCCTGACACAATTTTCCCTAGAAATCGGACTTGCCTTTTGAACAGTTCACACTTCTTTGGGGTCACCTTAACTCCGTGTTGTAATACGGTCGTCACATGTTCAACATGCTCCCGGAAGGTTTTGCTGTGTACCACATTGTCATCCAAGTACGGCTGGCAGATTTCGTCCCTCAATCCTTCTAAACAGATCTGCTGGAGCTGAACTGAGCCCAAACGGTATGCGGATCCACTCATATAACCCCCACGGTGTGATGAATGCTGTCAAAGGTCTACTGGACTCTTCAACAAACCATTGATGGTATGCTTTACCCTGATCGAGGACAGAGAACCAGGTACTTCCTGATAGGCTATCCTGCATATCTTGAATCTTTGGTATTGAGTGCCCATCAGGTACTGACTTTCGGTTTAGTTCCCGGTAATCACAGCAGAGTCTCAACGTACCGCCCTTCTTCCTAACACAGGCAATAGGAGAGGAATAAGACGACTTCGACTTTTGGACCCAACCTCTGTTGATTAGATCTTGTAAATATGGTTTCGGCACAGACATGTAACTTCTGGTTACTGGGGTCGTATCTTTCAAATTGATTTTCAACGGCAACGATGGGATACAGCCTATATCAGAGTCATCTTTGGAGAACGCATGACACTCTTCTCTCAGCATCTGTTTTGCTATCACTATATCTTCAGCACATAAGTGTTCCAGGGGAACTGGGGTGGGTCGTGCAATTTCCGCCGCTGGGCAACTCCTGTTCCTTGGTGGGGAGACTGAATTCACGGTAGACCCCAGGGCGGGTCTCACACTGTCTTGATATACCGTTTTAATCGTTTCAATGTGACCAGCCACAGTCTTTGGATCCAGTCTAATTTCGTGTTTCGTATTATTCATCACGGGTACTGTCACTCGAGCAAACCCACCAGTTGGAATTGTAAGCACAGTCTCACCTTGAACTAGGCCTTCCGGAAGTTCTGAGGAGTCTTTTGGCATGAACAGTCTTTTCTGGACTTTTCTTCCCGGTTGTACCTGGACTCCACACCTCACCCCCACCATTTGGTTTGCAGGGATGATGGTTGGGCGCCAGCCTACCTTGACTTCTTTTAGGTCCATTGCATTCTGTGCTTTCTTTACTCTATAAATCACATTTTCCGCCACGACGTTGGGTATGGCAAGTGATGTGGCAATTGCATCCACTACCAGCGTCCCTGACTTGTGTTTCGTGATGACCTCACTGATTACACTATAACTCAGGACAGGATCCACTGCCACGATCTGATCACTGGTCACGAGAAAAGGTACCAAAAGTTCAATGGTGTTGCTGTTCTTCGTGGCCCTCAGTTGGAAAGTCACTTCCACCCGGCCTATGAAAGGGATTTCGGTCTGGTTGACAGCTTTGCCGTGGAGTTCCACTGGTCCTGAGAGTTCTTTTAGTAACCGAAGGCAGGTATGTGGCAGGTAGCACCTTCTCCATTCTTCATTTAAAAGGCTCGCTTGGGCTCCTGTGTCCTACAGTGCTTTTACCAGGAGTGCATCTAGCTGGCACTGTATAAAGCACCTTTTACCGGTTAGGCTGATGAGGTTATCTTTACTGACCGAGGAATCCTCCTCCCAGAAGTACATCGTTTGACCACCGCACTGGGCATTAAGTAACTGATGCCCCTGTTTTTCTTGCAGCTGTTGTAGACGGGAACACACTTGGGGATAGTACTGAGGCAGCCATTTTACCTCGTGCGCCATTCTGGAGTTTGAGATTTGGATTTGCTTCTGGGGTCTCCTCCGTGTCGCGGTTACCAGTCGCCCCGCACTGGCAACCTCCTGTCTTTTTACCCCAAACGACCGTGACCATTGGCATTCCTTGGCATAATGTCCTTCCTCACCACATCTTAGACAGTGGACACACACAGTACTCTGATTTGATGAACGGCACGCTTCACAAGCCGGGTATCTTCTGTTTTGGAACCCCCTCCTGCGTCTGAGGGATACCGGTTCTGGCCTGGAACGAATCAACTTTTTCACTTCAATCAACTTGACTCGCAGTTCTCCTATTACTTCCTCCCAGTCACTGCTGGCAGGCCTCTCTTTTGTTGGTGATTTAAGGTTCCCTCTCGGAGGTGGCACTAGAGGGTCTCTGTAGTGCCGGCGTCCCTGCCCTCTGCTAGGCAGGGACGCTGTTCCCCTCACCGCTCTGCTCCGTGCCCGGCGTCCCTCTCCCGCTCTGCTGGCAGCGCGCGCTCCTTCCCGGCCACTGTGCTTAGGGCGCGCGCGCGCGCCCTCCCTCCCTCTTAAAGGGGCCGCGCGCGCCGTCCTAAGGAGTCCCCGGCCAATGGCCGGAGGACTTTACCATATATAAGGCACCTCCTCCAAAATGGAGGTGCCCGAGCAATGTTGTTGCACCGTTCTACTCTGCTTCAGCCCTCAGGTCCCGTTGCCAGTTACCTGCCAGTTACCTGCCAGATTCCTGCCAGCTTGCTGTCCTAATCCTGCCTGATTTCCTGTTACCTGCCTGCCTGCCTGAGGTCCGACGGTCTGCCTTACAACTCCGGTCAGTCTGTCTATGGACCAGCTTGCCCGCTCACCTGGGAGCGCTTCTCCGCTACCTGCCTGCTTGCCTGCCCGGAGGCTCCGCTGTCACGTGCTGTGACCTCCAGCTATTCCAGAGACTCTTGCCCGCTCACCTGGGAGCGCTTCTCCGCTACCTGCCTGCTTGCCTACCTGGAGGCTCCGCCGTCACGTGCTGTGACCACCTGCTATTCCAGAGACTCTCGCTTGCTCACCTGGGAGCACACATCCTCCATCTGCTTTGCTAGCCTACCTGGAGGTTCAGCCATCACAGGTCGTACCTACCCTTTACCTAGAGACTGCCCCGGTCACTTGCCGTGACCTCCAGCCCGTTCTTCCAGAGACTGCCCCGGTCACTTGCCGTGACCTCCAGCCCGTTCTTCCAGAGACTGCCCTGATCACTTGCCGTGACCTCCTGCCCATACACCCAGAGACTGTCCCGGTCACCTGCTGTGACTGCCTGCCTGGTCGCCACCCGCTCCCTTACAAGGACCGCTCCCTTGTATAGTAGCCCAGAGGTTCCGCCTCCCAGACCCGTTACAGTTTTGCTCGGGCCATGGAACCCGGTGGCACCCAAGCTCCCTCGCTCTCGGACCTGTGTCATGAACTGTCCCGTCAAAGGTCCCAACAGGAGTCCATCCTGGGTCACCTGCGGAATGTCAATACTCGCCTGGACACTCTGACTGCTCCACCAACAACCTCCGCCAGTGCCATGTCTCGCAATCCGGCAGCTCCGCTGTCCACTAACACCATGATATCCTACCCCGGACCTCGGTTTTCTGCACCTCCTCGCTTCGGAGGCGACTCAGCCCAGGCTCGGGGCTTCATAAATCAGTGCACCCTGCACTTTGAACTATTGTCCCACCAGTTTAACTCCGACCGAGCCAAAATTGCATTCATCATGTCCCATCTCACCGGGGAGGCCCTGGCCTGGCTAAATCCTCTATGGGAGAGAGGAGACCCCCTGGTGTCCAACTTGCCTGCTTTTCTCACGGCTTTCCGGAAAGTCTTCGACGAACCCGGACGGAAGACCTCATCCGCATCGTCGTTGCTACGCCTCCGTCAGGAAAGTCTCACCGTGGGCCAATATGCCATACGGTTCCGTACCCTTGCCTCGGAGCTAGCCTGGGATAACGACGCTCTGGTTTCCGTCTTCTGGGAGGGTCTGTCCGGCCGTATTAAAGATGAACTTGCCGGTCGGGACATTCCTACCACTCTCGATGACTTAATAACTCTTGCCACCCGGATTGACCTACGGTTCCAGGAGCGTGCCAGAGAGGTCACCCGTGAGAGGAGGTTACCACGTCTAGCTCCTACTTTTCAGAAACCCGTCACTCCTTCTGTCTCTAACCAGGTAAACCCTCCTGAGCCTATGCAGGTCGACCAGACCAAGATGGTCAAGACCCGTCAGGACTTACGCCGTGCCGAGGGGACCTGCTTCTACTGTGGCAGTAAGGAGCACCGGATCCGTGCCTGCCCGGAGAGGTCGGGAAACGCCTGTGTCTAGGTTCGCTCAGAGAGGTCCACCTAGACAAGAATAAATCCTCTCCATCCCTGCTGTTGTCAGTTTCAATCGTCTACGGGGAGAACCGTTATTTCGAACTAGCCCAACTGGACTCTGGAGCAGCCGGGAATCTTATTTCACAGTCCCTGGTAGAGAAATACCGCATCCCCACCAAACCTCTGGCTGTACCCTTGTCTGTTGCTGTCGTGGATGGGGGGCTCTTACCACGCCCCATCCAACTCATCACCGAATCCATTACTCTGCAGGTGGGAATGCTGCATTCTGAAAGTATCTCCTTCCATGTTCTGCCTGGACTCTCTCACGCCCTCTTGCTAGGCCTACCTTGGCTCCAGAAACATGCACCCGTTCTTGACTGGCAGACCGGAGAAGTCCTTCGCTGGGGACAGGGCTGCCATAAGACCTGTCTGGTTCCCGTTCATCCCGTCCGTCCTTCTCCTACCCCAGCTAATCTACCTGGACTTCCGATTCCTTATTGGTCTTATGCTGATGTCTTTAATTAAAAGGAGGCAGAGACACTACCCCCTCATAGACCATACGACTGCCCTATCGACCTGTTACCTGGTACTTCTCCTCCCCGTGGGCGTATTTATCCATTATCCGCTGCTGAGACCCGGTCGATGTCCGAATATATTGAGGAGAATCTGGCCAGGGGATTCATCCGGAAATCTACCTCCCCGGCGGGAGCAGGCTTCTTTTTCGTCAAAAAGAAGGACGGCTCTCTCCGTCCCTGTATAGACTATAGAGGCCTTAACCAGATCACGGTGAAGAATAAGTACCCCCTTCCGCTCATTCCGGAGTTATTTGATCGTCTGAGGGGGGCTAGAATCTTCACCAAACTGGACCTCCGTGGGGCGTACAACCTGGTTCGTATCCGTCAGGGGGATGAATGGAAGACGGCATTCAACACCCGGGACGGCCACTATGAATATCTGGTAATGCCCTTTGGCCTCTGTAACGCTCCTGCCGTCTTTCAAGAGTTGGTCAATGACATCTTCCGGGACCTTCTCTACTCCTGCGTAGTGGTGTACCTGGACGACATCTTGGTCTTCTCTCCGGATCTCCAGACTCACCGGAGGGATGTTTGTCAGGTCCTGCTCAGGCTCAGGCAGAACCATCTCTACGCTAAATATGAGAAGTGCCTCTTTGAGCAGACCTCGCTTCCGTTTCTGGGCTACATTATCTCTCAGACCGGCCTACAAATGGATCCTGAGAAACTGTCTGCCATCGAGAAATGGCCCCGACCAGAGGGGTTGAAGGCTATTCAACGGTTCCTGGGCTTCGCCAACTATTACCGCCTCTTCATCCCGCACTTCTCTTCCCGGACTGCCCCAATTTCCGCGCTCACCCGTAAGGGTACTAATCCCAAAGAGTGGCCGCCCGAAGCAGAGGAGGCCTTTCTTTCCCTAAAACAGGCCTTCTCTTCCGCCCCGGTGCTGCATCGCCCGGACGGCAACAAGCAGTTCTTCCTGGTAGTTGACGCCTCCTCCTCTGGAGCCGGAGCGGTACTTACTCAAAAATCATCTTCCGGGAGAATGGTAACTTGTGGCTTCTTCTCCAAACTCTTCTCCTCTTCTGAGCGCAACTATTCCATAGGAGACCGAGAGTTATTGGCCATCAAGCTGGCGTTGGAGGAGTGGCGTTACCTACTCGAGGGGGCTCTTCATCCGGTAATAATTTTCACTGACCACAAGAACTTGGCTTACCTCCAGCATGCCCAGAGACTTAACCCGCGCCAAGCCCGGTGGTCCTTGTTTTTTGCTCGCTTTGATTTTGTTCTTCATTTTCGCCCGGCTGACAAAAACGTCAAAGCAGACGCCTTGTCCCGATCCTTTCTGGTGTCCGATCTCGAGGAAGAACCTAAACATATCATCGATCCCGCCAGAGTAATGCAGGTGGCTCCCGTGAGTCTAAATCGTCTCCCTCCCGGTAAGACGTTTGTTTCAGTACCTGATCGGGAGAAGATCCTACACTGGGGCCATTCGTCTAAACTAGCTGGCCACGCCAGTCAGAAAAAGACCCTCCAGCTTATTGCCCGACACTATTGGTGGCCTATCCTGCACAAGGACATAATAGACTTTGTTTCTGCCTGTGTGTCCTGCGCCCGCAACAAAGTCCCGAGACATCTGCCAGCCGGACGCCTCCTTCCGCTTCCTGTACCTGCTGCCCCCTGGCAGCATATAGCAATGGACTTTATAACTGATCTCCCCATCTCTGCCGGTTGTACGGTCATTTGGGTGGTCGCTGACCGCTTTTCCAAGATGGCTCACTTTATTCCCCTGCCAGGCCTCCCGTCTGCACCCGAGCTGGCTAAAGACTTTATCCGCCACATCTTCCGTCTTCATGGCCTGCCCCTCCACATCGTGTCGGATCGTGGGGTACAGTTCACCTCACGTTTCTGGAGAGCCACTTGTAAACTACTAGACGTCACCCTGGACTTCTCTTCCGCTTACCACCCACAGTCCAATGGTCAAGTGGAGCGGATCAATCAGAACCTGACCAGTTACCTCCGGCACTTCGTTAATGCCCACCATTCTGACTGGGTGGATCTCCTACCATGGGCCGAGTTCTCTTATAATAATCACGAGAGCGAATCCTCCTCCAAATCCCCGTTTTTTGTAGTCTTTGGTCAGCATCCTCGGATTCCTTTTCCTGTCTCCACCTCTGTGGACAACCCGGCTGCGGAATCTCTCGTTAGCAAATTTTCCTCCATATGGGAGAGTACCCGGTCCGCACTCCTTCTGTCATCCGAGCGTATGAAAAGACACGCTGACAAAAAACGCCTGGATCCTCCACAATTTCGTCCAGGAGATAAAGTCTGGCTCTCATCTAAATATGTTCGACTCAAGATACCTTCTTACAAGTTAGGGCCTCGGTTCATCGGTCCTCTGGAGGTCATCAGTCAGATCAACCCGGTGGCCTATAAATTGAAACTCCCGGCCAACTTACGGATCCCTAACTCCTTCCATGTATCTCTCCTCAAACCCGTGGTGCTTAACTCTTTTTCCAAGTCTACAGGTACGCCTCCTGCTCCGGTTTCTGCTGAGGACGAGTTTGAGGTAGAGAACATTCTTGCCACCAAAAGGGTAAGAGGAAAGACCTTTTTTCTGGTAGATTAGAAGGGGTTTGGTCCTGAGGAGAGAACGTGGGAGCCCCGGGAGAACATCCATGCCCCTCTCATCCTAGCTAAATTTCTATCTGGCCTAAAAAAGGGGGGGCCTAAAGGGGGGGGTACTGTAGTGCCGGCGTCCCTGCCCTCTGCTAGGCAGGGACGCTGTTCCCCTCACCGCTCTGCTCCGTGCCCGGCGTCCCTCTCCCGCTCTGCTGGCAGCGCGCGCTCCTTCCCGGCCACTGTGCTTAGGGCGCGCGCGCGCGCCCTCCCTCCCTCTTAAAGGGGCCGCGCGCGCCGTCCTAAGGAGTCCCCGGCCAATGGCCGGAGGACTTTACCATATATAAGGCACCTCCTCCAAAATGGAGGTGCCCGAGCAATGTTGTTGCACCGTTCTACTCTGCTTCAGCCCTCAGGTCCCGTTGCCAGTTACCTGCCAGTTACCTGCCAGATTCCTGCCAGCTTGCTGTCCTAATCCTGCCTGATTTCCTGTTACCTGCCTGCCTGCCTGAGGTCCGACGGTCTGCCTTACAACTCCGGTCAGTCTGTCTATGGACCAGCTTGCCCGCTCACCTGGGAGCGCTTCTCCGCTACCTGCCTGCTTGCCTGCCCGGAGGCTCCGCTGTCACGTGCTGTGACCACCAGCTATTCCAGACTCTTGCCCGCTCACCTGGGAGCGCTTCTCCGCTACCTGCCTGCTTGCCTGCCCGGAGGCTCCGCTGTCACGTGCTGTGACCTCCAGCTATTCCAGAGACTCTTGCCTGCTCACCTGGGAGCGCTTCTCCGCTACCTGCCTGCTTGCCTACCTGGAGGCTCCGCCGTCACGTGCTGTGACCACCTGCTATTCCAGAGACTCTCGCTTGCTCACCTGGGAGCACACATCCTCCATTTGCTTTGCTAGCCTACCTGGAGGTTCAGCCATCACAGCTCGTACCTACCCTTTACCTAGAGACTGCCCCGGTCACTTGCCGTGACCTCCAGCCCGTTCTTCCAGAGACTGCCCCGGTCACTTGCCGTGACCTCCAGCCCGTTCTTCCAGAGACTGCCCTGATCACTTGCCGTGACCTCCTGCCCGTACACCCAGAGACTGTCCCGGTCACCTGCTGTGACTGCCTGCCTGGTCGCCACCCGCTCCCTTACAAGGACCGCTCCCTTGTATAGTAGCCCAGAGGTTCCGCCTCCCAGACCCGTTACAGTCTTCATGATGATCTTCAGACTGGCCATCGGGGTCTCCAACTTCAGCTGACTCATTTTGGTGATTTTAGGAGCAGAGCCTTTCTTTAACTTCTGTTTGCTCTCTGACTTCAAACTAGCTGTCTCATTAATTTTTTCAATTAGGACTTCGTCCAAAATGCCAGAATCTTCTAGGTACTGTTTCAGCTGCAACTTGATGTCTTTACTGATTAACCCCATTCCCAATGATCTCAAGAACTTCTTCTGGACTAGTCCAGCGTCAACTTCTCTTCCGCTTCTACATTTCTGGATGCAAACAACAGTCTATCCTTCAGTGCAATTGCTCTGAACAAGAAACTTTGGGGTGATTCATTATTTTTCTGTGAGAGGTTAATGAGTCGGTGGAACAATTCTGAAGTACTCTCTTCTTTATAGTGCCCTTTTAAAATCATCTTCAGCTGTTGCAAGGTTAATTGACTTTTCATTTCTAGCATACTACGGAGGTTCAGTCCTGGGCTGATCGCTTTCACCACCCCCTCAACGATCTCATCTGGCTGATAGCCTTTCTGTAAGCCTGCATCGATCTGGTGCAACAGGTTCATAAAAGACAGTTTCTCTTTCTGTTCACACTCTCCAATCTGTCCCAGGATCTTGAATTCTTTCCTTATGGTGATTTGTGGTGTTAAAGAGGACTGTCTCCCTAATTTATCTAACCCGAGCAGGGTAAAGGTTCTGTCTGAGTCTGCTACCCGTTCAGAGGTTTTGGTCGATTCCTGCAGGGCTGTTGTTAGGGCTTTGCATTGTTCTTTCAATTCCCGTAGTTCAGTCTGCGGATGGAGATTCCTGTTTTTGGTAATTGATGCCACCCCTCCATCCTCCAACTTCAACCTGGTTAGAAACTGTGTTAGTTCCTGGAGAAATGTCCCCATGACATTTTCAGCTTCTTTCTTCCCCAGCTCATCCATTTTTGCATTAATGGCAGCTAACAGTTGCCTGCGGTTCTGTGTTTTAGAAATCTGTTCTTCTGATATCTTTATGTGTTCTGCTACTGTTCTCAATTCTTCACAGGTTAACTGAAGAAGCAGCTCACTAGTTCTGTCCATTTGTATTTCCACGTCCATTTCTGCTAGCGAGTTTCTCTTTAGGGCTGGTCCCTTTTAACTGGTGTAGTAGAGTTGAGTTGAGGTGCTGTGCTGCTGTGTTTTTCCAGACACTTTTCCTCTTCTCCCTCTACACCCTAATTCCCGCTCAGGATTCCCCGTATGGGCCACCAATGTTACACGCATGCTGCTAAGTTCAGATAGGGGCGAGACAGGTTACATGAATTCGTTGGAATCCTGGGGGAACCATTACCCAGGGCGACCATACGCTGTTTCTTCTCTCAGGCACACGATAGATTCAATTGCTGACAACTGACAAGAGTCTTCATAAACAGTTGAACATTGGAGTTTAATCAAGTACGGCCAGTACCATTTAATTCTTTGAAGCAACAGGCTTCACCACAGTATAGTCTTTTAAAACAGGCACAGTAATGTCAGTCTCTTCAGTAGCATAATTCAGCACAGATTAGACCTCTTTGCAGCACACTTCTATGCATACACAACCACAGGTTTTTCCTTTACAAGGACACAATGAAGATGGAGTGGGGAGGGTTTGATGAGGGAAATGATCCCTGTGACATGATTCCTTCCAGTCCTTGTCTTCCTGCCTGATAATACTCTGCTCTGTTAGTTCAGGAAGTCTATCTGACCCGAGTTTAGCTTCCCTCCTGAGCTGAATTCTGTTCACTTGCCTTCTGTGAGATACAGATCACACACCACCTTTCTCTTAGGCTCCAGACAGACTAATAAGCAAATTCCCCACAATCCCCCTGAGGCTCTGCTAAACACTCCCTTTCTCCTGTGACTGTGTTAACCCCTCTAGTTGCTGGATGCTTCTGAAGCACAACACTTCCTGTCTCTTGTGACTGTGTTAGCTCTTATAGTTGCGGGATGCTTTTGAAGCAACAACACTACTTCTGCATGTCACACAGAGGCGGAAAGAAAAGTTTGGAGAGCCAAAAACAATTTTGAAGCACCGAAGATAAAAGTATTGAGTGTCGAAAGAACAGATTTGGTAGGAGATGTAGGAATACACAAGACTCTGGAGGAGTACAGAGGAATCTGTAGTAGGAGGAGGTGGACAAAGGAGTCTGTAGGGAGGTTAGGAGACAGATGGTTCTGGAAGAGGAGGACAAAGGAGTATGGAGGAGGTGGCTGACTGATGGATCTAAACGAGTATGACAGATGAGCCTGTATGGGGGGGCCCCGAAGGAAGAGGACAGAGGGGTCTGGAGGAGGAGGACAAAGGGGTCTGGAGGAAGTGAAGAAAGAAGAGAGAAGTCTCAAAGAGGAGGACAGAGGATTCTGGAGGAGGAGAATAAAGGAGTCTGGAGGGTGGATTGGAATAGAGTGGTCTGGAGGTTTGATTAGGACAGAATGTTCTGGAGGGTGGATTGGGACACAGTTGTGTGAAGCGACGAGGACATAGGAGTCTGCAGGATTCTGGAGGATTCTGGAGGAGTGAGGAGGAGGAGAAAGGACAGGAGGAGGAGATTCTGGAGAAGAAATAACAGGAAGAGGAGGGGGAGAAAGGAAAGGAGGAGGAGGAGAAAGGAAAGGAGGAGGAGGAGAAAGGAAAGGAGGAGGAGGAGAAAGGACAGGAGGAGGAGGAGGAGAAAGGACGGGAGGAGGAGAAAGGACGGGAGGAGGAGAAAGGACGGGAGGAGGAGGAGAAAGGACGGGAGGAGGAGAAAGGAAGGGAGGAGGAGGAGAAAGGACGGGAGGAGGAGGAGAAAGGACGGGAGGAGGAGGAGAAAGGACGGGAGGAGGAGGAGAAAGGACGGGAGGAGGAGGAGAAAGGACGGGAGGAGGAGGAGAAAGGACGGGAGGAGGAGGAGAAAGGACGGGAGGAGGAGGAGAAAGGACGGGAGGAGGAGGAGAAAGGACGGGAGGAGGAGGAGAAAGGACGGGAGGAGGAGAAAGGACGGGAGGAGGAGGAGGAGAAAGGATGGAAGGAGGAGGAGGAGAAAGGATGGGAGGATGAGGAAGGAATTCAAAGGTTCTGAAGGAACAAGGGAGAAGGACTGATGAGGGGAAAAGAGGAATCTGGAAGAGTACAAAGGATTCTGCAGGAGAAGAAGAAGGTGGAGGAGAAGGAAGAAGGCAGTAGTCTGGAGGATGAGGACAGAAGAATCAGGAAGGAGGAATGAGGATATATTGTTCTGGAAGGAGGAATGGGGAAATATTATTCTGGAAGAAGTATGGGGATATATTGTTCTGGAAGGAGGATGGGGATATATTGTTCTGGAAGGAGGATAGAGACTGAGTGGCCTAGAAGGAGGATGAAGGAAGTGGACAATGGAGTCTGGAGGGAGAATGGGGACAGAGTGGCCTGGAGCGACGAGGTTGAATGATAGAGGAGTCTGGACGAGGGAGAAGGACAGAGAATTCGGGAGGAAAAGGGTAGGAGTCTGGAGGAAAAGGACAGAAGTCTGGGGGATAAGGACAGAGGAGTCTGAAGAAGAAGGAGGACAAAGGGCTCTGGCACAGGGTGAGGATTCAGGAGTCTGCAGGAGGACAGAGCAGTCTGGAGGATGAACAGGGCTAGGTGTCTATAGAGAGTTGGGAGAAGGACAGAGTCATCTGGAGGGAGGTTGGGGGAGATCAGTGTGACCTGGAGAACGAGAAGGCCAGAAGGGTCTGAAGGGAGGAGAGGTACAGAGAAGTCTGGAGGAGGTGGCCAGAAGAGTCTGCAGGAGGAAAAGAATAAAGTGGTCTGGAGGATTAGGAGGATAGAGGAATCTGAAGTGTCACAGTGGTAACTTGCTCACATTCTCAGCGCCGTGCTACTCACTGCGTTCGCTGCTCTGCCCCTCTTTGTGTCAGGCCGCCTTGCTGAGTTACCTCACACTGCTCTCCCAGCTCTGCTGCATCTTCCTGCTGTCTCCACCTGGCTATAGGGAGACCAGACAGATCCTGTAGGTTTCCCCAGCCTATTTCCTGTCAGCAGGAGATATATTAGGCAGCTCCTCCCCCTTTTTCCTGCCTGAACTTTGGTTCCCTGTTCCTGCCAGCCGGAGTCTCCAGTTTAAGTGATATTTTGTCTTGTCTCTCCTGTTAGCAACCCGGCTCATTTACTCGTTCTGGATGACCTCTCTGCTCCTGACCCTGGCTTTGTATTGTGGACCCGTGCTGCCTGCCCCGATCTCGGGACTATCTGACTACTTTGCTTTCTTCTCCCTCTTGTGCACCGTATTCTTGATTTGACCCGGGGGTCAGCTGCTGCCGGTCCGGGGACTGCCCTGGAGTGGTACCTGATGACAACCTGCGGCCCAAGCCTATCCTCACCATCGGAGGCTCTAGTTTAAGCCAGGTAGTCACTTAGTCATGCCCCTCCAGGGTAAGCCCGGCCCAAGGCACATGGGTCCACACCCACCGTAGTCACCTGCAGGAAACAGTGGAACCTGCAGGAGGAGGACAGTGGAAGAGAGGTGTCTGGTAGAGGACAGAGCAGTCTTGGTTCAGCTGAGAGCATGTATGGGTGGACAGGACATGTGCATTGCGTTAGTTCTCTCGATGAGTCCTACAATAGAATCTGATCTTACATTGTGATTCCATTTACAGGGATGATTCTAGAAAATGGAACCTGTGTTCATCCCACTGAATGTCCCTGTGATTTCCATGGTGTCTCCCATGAAGCTGGCACCATGGTGCAGGATCAGTGTAACAACTGGTGAGTTTTTTCCCCTCCTGTGTATCCTGCTGGGCTGGAGGATAGGAATGATCGGACTAATGAGTAGATGGGATGGAGACTGGAATGACTACTGGGAAGGTACAAGATGGGGAGTATGGTTATGTATGATATGATGGGCAGATGTGTGATGGGGCAGGGTTATGTATGATATGATGGGCAGGGTTATGTATGATGGGCAGGGTTATGTATGATATGATGGGCAGATGTATGATGGGCAGGGTTATGTATGATGGGCAGGGTTATGGATGATGGGGCAGGGTTATGGATGATGGGGTGGGCAGATGTATGGTATGATGGGTACTGAACGCCCCGGTCAGTGAGTGACTGTTGAACCTGTGGCTGGTTTGCTCTGATGTCTTTTGTTCTTTCCGCAGCACTTGCTCTGGAGGGCGGTGGGTTTGCACAGACGTGATCTGCCCCGGTGAGTACAGAGGAACCCAGGAACCCCCGGCGTAGCAAGGACTGAGGCTCCTGGTGTTCACAGTTTATTTCTGGCTTAACATAAAATCTTCACCTTTTTTCACCTGTCACCTCCAATGTTCAAGAGGAGAGCTGCAACTACTCCCATCCTCTGCTGCACATGATGACAGTGACTCCTACTCCCATCCTCTGCTGCACAAGGTGGGAGCTGCCACTACTCTCATCCTCCTCTGTACAGTGGCTTGCTAATGTTTCCATCCCTCGGCTTTTTCCCTGTTTTGTTACATTACAACCTGTGTGTAAATATTTTGTAGTTTTGTGTGAGATGCATCAGCACCAAACAGTCTAAGTTGGTGAAGTGAAACATACAGTGCCTACAAGTAGTATTCAACCCCCTGCAGATTTAGCTGGTTGACACATGCGGAATTAACTTGGCATTGTGACATTTGTACTGTAGATCAGCTTGGAAGTGGGAAATGCACTGCAGCAACTTTTTTTTTTTTTTTTTTTTTAAACGTAAAAAGTTAATTCAGAGTGTCATTTATTATTCAACCCCTCAAACCACAAGAATTCTGTTTGGTCCCCCTAAAGTATTAAGAAGTAGTTCAGGCACCAAGAATAATGAGCTTCACATGTGTGGATTAAAGATCTCTTTTGCCAGCCTTTTCTGACTATTTAAGACCCTCCCCAAACTTGTGAACAGCACTCAGACATGGTCAACATGGGAAAGACAAAGGAGCATTCCAAGGTCATCAGAGACAAGATCGTGGAGGGTCACAAGGCTGGCAAGGGGTACAAAACCCTTTCCAAGGAGTTGGGCCTACCTGTCTCCACTGTTGGGAGCATCATCCGTAAGTGGAAGGCTTATGGAACTACTGTTAGCCTTCCACGGCCAGGACAGCCTTTGAAAGTGTCCTCCCGTGCCGAGGCCAGGCTTGTCCGAAGAGTCAAGGCTAACCCAAGGACAACAAGGAAGGAGCTCCGGGAAGATCTCATGGCAGTGGGGACATTGGTTTCAGTCAATACCATAAGTAACGTACTCCACCGCAATGGTCTCCGTTCCAGACGAGCCCGTAAGGTACCTTTACTTTCAAAGCGTCATGTCAAGGCTCGTCTACAGTTTGCTCATGATCACTTGGAGGACTCTGAGACAGACTGGTTCAAGGTTCTATGGTCTGATGAGACCAAGATCGAGATCTTTGGTGCCAACCACACACGTGACGTTTGGAGACTGGATGGCACTGCATACGACCCCAAGAATACCATCCCTACAGTCAAGCATGGTGGTGGCAGCATCATGCTGTGGGGCTGTTTCTCTGCCAAGGGGCCTGGCCATCTGGTCCACATCCATGGGAAGATGGATAGCACGGCCTACCTGGAGATTTTGGCCAAGAACCTCCGCTCCTCCATCAAGGATCTTAAGATGGGTCGTAATTTCATCTTCCAACAAGACAACGACCCAAAGCACACAGCCAAGAAAACCAAGGCCTGGTTCAATAGGGAAAAAGTCAAGGTGTTCGAGTGGCCTAGTCAGTCTCCTGACCTTAACCCAATTGAAAACTTGTGGAAGGAGCTCAAGAATAAAGTCCACATGAGACACCCAAAGAACCTAGATAACTTGGAGAAGATCTGCATGGAGGAGTGGGCCAAGATAACTCCACAGACCTGTGTCGGCCTGATCAGGTCTTATAAAAGACAATTATTAGCTGTAATTGCAAACAAGGGTTATTCCACAAAATATTAAACATAGGGGTTGTATAATAATTGACCCACACTTTTATGTTTAAAATTTAATAAAATTCAACTGAGCAACATAACTTTTTGGTTTGTAAGATTTATGCTTCTGTTCATAAAACCTACTCTCGTTTGCAGTTTGAAGGCTCTAACTTATTTGCATCTTATCAAACCAGCTAAATCTGCAGGGGGTTGAATACTACTTGTAGGCACTGTATAGGCATAATATTCAATTTATGGGATCAAATAACTAAAAATTGTCACGTGCATATGTATTCACCCCTTTTGCTATGAAGCTCCTAAACATTTCTGGTGCAAGCAATTCCCTTCTTAAGTCCCATGCTTAGCGACAGGACGTCCCCCTGTGTGAGGTCTAAGTGTCACACGTCTGTCAGTATAGACAATTTACCTTCTCTGAAAGGCCACAGAGGCTGCAACACCATTAACAAAAGGCACTACTGACCAAACACCATGAAGACCAAGGAGATCTCCAAACAACACCATGAAGACCAAGGAGATCTCCAAACAACAGCATGAAGACCAAGGAGATCTCCAAACAACACCATGAAGACCAAGGAGATCTCCAAACCACACCATGAAGACCAAGGGGATCTCCAAACAACACCACGAAGACCAAGGGGATCTCCAAACAACACCATGAAGACCAAGGAGATCTCCAAACAACACCATGAAGACCAAGGAGATCTACAAACAACACAATGAATACCAAGGAGATCTCCAAACCACACCATGAAGACCAAGGAGATCTCCAAACAACACCAGGAAGACCAAGGAAATCTCCAAACAACATCATGAAGACCAAGGAGATCTCGAAACAACACTAGGAAGACCAAGGAGATCTCTAAACAACACCATGAAGACCAAGGAGATCTCCAAACAACACCATGACGACCAAGGAGATCTCCAAACAACACCATGAAGACCAAGGAGATCTCCAAACAGCACCATGAAGACCAAGGAGATCTCCAAACCACACCATGAAGACCAAGGAGATCTCCAAACAACACCATGAAGACCAAGGAGATCTCCAAACAACACCATGAAGACCAAGGAGATCTCCAAACCACACCATGAAGACCAAGGGGATCTCCAAACAACACCAGGAAGACCAAGGAGATCTCCAAACACCAGGAAGACCAAGTAAATCTCCAAACAACATCATGAAGACCAAGGAGATCTCCAAACAACACTAGGAAGACCAAGGAGATCTCTAAACAACACCAGGAAGACCAAGGAGATCTCTAAACAAAACCAGGAAGACCAAGGAGATCTCCAAACACCATGAAGACCAAGGAGATCTCCAAGCAAGTCAGACATAGTTGTTGAGAAGTTCAAGTGAGGGTTGGGTTATAAAAAATCTCCCAATCTCTGATGATTCCCTGGAGCACCATCAAATTCATTATCATCAAATGTAAATAACGTAGAATCATAACAAACATGCCATGAGAAGGCGTCCATCAAAACTCTCAGCCCGGGCAAGGAGGGCATTAATCAGAGAGGCAGCACAAAAACCAAAGGTAATCCTGAAGGAGCTGCAGAGTTCCCAAGCAGAGACTGAAGTATCTGTGCATACGACCACAATAAGCCGTACACTCCATAGAGGTGGCCTTTATGGAAGAGTGGGCAGATAAAAGCCATAACTTACAAACAAAAATTGTAAGGGTCGTTTTGAGTTTACCAAAAGACATGTGGGAGACTCCACAAATGTATAGAGGAAAGTGCTGTGGCCAGATGAGAGCAAAATTGAACCTTTTGGTCACCAAGGTAAATGCTATGTGTGGAGCCAAACCAACACAGCTCATCACCCCATGAACACCATCCTCACAGTGAAACATGGTGGTGGCAGCAGCATCATGTTGTGGGGATGTTTTTAGCAGCAGGTACAGGGAAAATGGTCCGACTCGTGGGGAAGTTGGATGGTGGGGAATACAGAGATATTCTGGAGCAAAACCTGTTTCAGTCTGTCAGTGATTTGAGATTGTGATAGAGATGTGGAAAACTCATAGACACTTATCTAAAGTGACTGCAGCTGTATTTGTCGCAAAAGGAGACTCAACAAAGTACTGACTTTAGGGGGTGAATAGTTATACACACTGAAGTTTTCAGTTATTTTGTCCTATTTGTTGTTTGCTTCACAATAAAAAGAAAACCAAATGTTCACAGTTGTCGGCATGTTCTGTACATGAACTGATGCAAACCCTCAAAAAACAGTGAAATTCCAGGTTGTGAGGTAGAAAACACAATAAATGCCGAGGGGGTGAATACTTTCACAAGCCACTGTACATGAGGAAAGCTGCCACTACTCCCAATCTTCTCTGTACATGACAATAGTTACTATTACTCCCATCCTCTACTGCACATGGCCGGAGCTGTCACTGATCCTTCCTCCTCGGTTCTCTTTGCAGCGGAGTGCTCGGTCACTGGGGACTTTCACGTTGAGACATTTGATGGCCGTAAATACACTTTTGGGGCCTCATGTCAGTACATTCTGGCGAAGAGCTTGTCATCCGGAGTCTTCTCTGTGTCTCTGCACGTCGCCCCCTGTGGAGTGGTGAGTTATTACAGCTGATTGTTATATTTCTGTCTTGCAGCTGCCCAGATATTGTGCTTTCCTGATATATCACAATGTCACCCGGGGCGCAGTCAGTGATGGTGCAGGGCCTGGGATAAGGCTGGGTTTGGGGGCTCAGGGATCCCCTCAGGCTATGCAGAAGGCCCTACTTGTGCCCCGGTGCAGATATATTGTCCTCCATTCTCTATGGACACTGTTGCTGCCCACAGATGGGTGACAGCAACGTCTGCATCCCAAGTGCGGCCGACTTACATTAATTGATAATCAAACCAGCCATCATGTGACCTCGGCCACAGATACCATCCAGGTACCGGAGGTGATGGGTGTCCCCTAATTTACAATATTGTTGTGTGGATTGGGAAGTCACCCACATTCTATGTCTGCACTTCGCCCCTTCAGGAGCAGCTGGATGATCGGAGAAGAGTGGAGGGAGCGAGGAGATTTCCTGGACAGATCACAAAGCTCCAGTCATCCTGCTCCTCCGAGCTGCCGACACAAGCTGTCAGCGAGATATGTGGCCTCATAATTATTGGAGATTTTACTAAAGCGCTTTCTGGCAGGAAAATGAGCGGCGCAGTGTCCGGTGTCAGCAGCCGCGGCTCTGTGCTCAGATAAAGAGAAGACTTCAATCTAAAGTTTTCTGTAGAGAAAAAAATCATGTGAGAGAGGAAACTATGAAAGGATCAATTCATGGAGATGCCGAATTATCCTCATCTAGAATTTCTCCTGTTCATAAGCAACTGATGATGAAAGTGTCGGTCCTGCGCCAAAAGATACGGCCAATATCACATCAGTGTCCGTCCTACACCAAAAGATACGGCCAATATCACATCAGTGTCCGTCCTGCGCCAAAAGATACGGTCAATATCACATCAGTGTCCATCCTGCGCCAAAAGATACGGTCAATATCACATCAGTGTACGTCCTACACCAAAAGATACGGTCAATATCACATCAGTGTCCGTCCTACACCAAAAGATACGGTCAATATCACATCAGTGTCCGTCCTGCGCCAAAAGATACGGTCAATATCATACCAGTGTACGTCCTACACCAAAAGATACGGCCAATATCACATCAGTGTACGTCCTACACCCAAAGATACGGTCAATATCACATCAGTGTACGTCCTACACCAAAAGATACGGTCAATATCACATCAGTGTCCGTCCTGTGCCAAAAGATACGGTCAATATCGTACCAGTGTACGTCCTACACCAAAAGATATGGCCAATATCACATCAGTATCCGTCCAGAGCCAAAAGATACGGCCAATATCACATCAGTGTCCGTCCTGCGCCAAAAGATACGGTCAATATCACATCAGTGTCCGTCCAGCGCCAAAAGATACGGCCAATATCACATCAGTGTACGTCCTACACCAAAAGATATGGCCAATATCACATCAGTGTACGTCCTACACCAAAAGATACGGCCAATATCACATCAGTGTCCGACCTGCGCCAAAAGATACAGCAAATATCACATCAGTGTCCGTCCTGCGCCAAAAGATATGGTCAATATCACATCAGTGTACGTCCTACACCAAAAGATACGGTCAATATCACATCAGTGTACATCCTACACCAAAAGATACGATCAATATCACATCAGTGTACGTCCTACACCAAAAGATACGATCAATATCACATCAGTGTACGTCCTACACCAAAAGATACTGTCAATATCACATCAGTGTGCGTCCTACACCCAAAGATACGGTCAATATCACATCAGTGTCCGTCCTACACCAAAAGATACGGTCAATATCACATCAGTGTACGTCCTACACCAAAAGATACGGTCAATATCACATCAGTGTCCGTCCTACACCAAAAGATACGGTCAATATCACAACAGTGTCCGTCCTGCGGCAAAAGATACAGCCAGTATCACATCAGTGTCCGTCCTGTGCCAAAAGATACGGTCAATATCGCATCAGTTTCCGTCCTGCATCAAAAGATACGGCCAATATCACATCAGTGTCCATCCAGAGCCAAAAGATACGGCCAATATCGCATCAGTTTCCGTCCTGCACCAATAGATACGGCCAATATCACATCAGTGTCCGTCCAGCGCCAAAAGATACGGCCAATATCACATCAGTGTCCGTCCAGCGCCAAAAGATACGGCCAATTTAGCATCAGTTTCTGTCCTGCGCCAAAAGATATGGCCAATATCGCATCAGTGTCCGTCCTGCGCCAAAAGATACGGCCAATATCACATCAGTGTCCGTCCTGCGCCAAAAGATACGGCAAATATCGCATCAGTGTCCGTCCTGCGCCAAAAGATACGGCCAATATCACATCAGTGTCCGTCCTGCGCCAAAAGATACGGCCAATATCACATCAGTGTCCGTCCAGCGCCAAAAGATACGGCAAATATCGCATCAGTGTCCGTCCTGCGCCAAAAGATACTTCCAATATCATATCAGTGTCCGTCCTGCGCAAAAAGATACGGCCAATATCGCATCAGTTTCCGTCCTGCGCCAAAAGATACGGCCAATATCACATCCGTGTCCGTCCAGCGCCAAAAGATACTGCCAATATCACATCAGTGTACGTCCTACACCAAAAGATACGGCCAATATTGCATCAGTTTCCGTCCTACACCAAAAGATACGGCAAATATTGCATCAGTGTCCGTCCTGCGCCAAAAGATATGGCCAATATCACCTCAGTGTCCGTCCTGCACCAAAAGATACGGCAAATATTGCATCAGTGTCCGCCCTTCGCCAAAAGATATGGCCAATATCATATCAGTGTCCGTCCAGCGCCAAAAGATACTGCCAATATCACATCAGTGTCCGTCCTACACCAAAAGATACGGCCAATATCGCATCAGTTTCCGTCCTACACCAAAAGATATGGCAAATATCGCATCAGTGTCCGTCCTGCGCCAAAAGATACGGCCAATATCACATCAGTGTCCGTCCTGCACCAAAAGATACGGCAAATATCGCATCAGTGTCCGCCCTTCGCCAAAAGATATGGCCAATATCATATCAGTGTCCGTCCTGCACCAAAAGATACGGCCAATATCACATCAGTGTCCGTCCTGCGCCAAAAGATACGGCTAATATCGCATCAATGTCCGTCCTACACCAAAAGATACGGTAAATATCGCATCAGTGTCCGTCCTGCGCCAAAAGATACGGCTAATATCGCATCAATGTCCGTCCTACACCAAAAGATATGGCTAATATCACATCAGTGTCCCATATTGAACATATGGGGAAGTGGGAATTTTACCTATAACTGGAGGATCCAGCCTCCTTTCGAAGTGGGCTTAATCAAACCTAGGAACAGAGAAACTAATTAAAGCAACCTTTGAAGCAGAAGACCTCTTGCTGGGGACAGGTAATAAAACAGGATATTATCTAAGAAGCAAAAAAGGATTCTAATATTTATATATTCAAGAAGCAGGGGGTCCTTTGGTCCAAGGAGGAGAACTGTGTTCCCCAGGATGAGCTTCCTTCTTCATGAAAGAATCTGTCGACTGGGGCCAGCGTTCAGATAGGATTATTGGGGTTTGCATTGATCTGATAATTATGCGATATAGATTTTTGTCGTAGCCAAGGGACGGATGTGACACAGTCACTCACATTACTGTAGGCAACTAGAACTCCTCCAATTTAATATCGGTCCAATAGACCATGCAACCCAGGTCATATTTGGTCTCTATGTAAAGGTAAAATTACAATCGAAAATATGACTTCAATATCTAATGCCTGGGACCTTCAGAGACAAAGATATCTTCTAAGTTGGGGACCTCCTAAAATCCTGAAGGGTTGAGAACATCCCACAAACAGCCGCACGTGAAATCATCAAGGGAAGGTCTGTGGGCGTAACTTAGAGCTGATAAAAAGCAGAATCTGGGTTTGGATCATTGTCAGTACTTGGGAGGCACAGTTTGCTGTTGGTTTTGCCTGTTTCCCAATCGGAGCAGCTCCCTTTGCTAAGCTCGGAGCCATTTTCATGACATCAGGTTTAGTATTTTTTTCTTTATTCCTTTTTATTTAATGTAAGGCTGCGTGCACACGATGCGTTTTTCATGCGTTTATGCTGCGGAATTTCCGCAGCGGAAACGCATAAAAAACGCATGGTAATCTGCACCCCATGGTCCCCAATGGCATTCCACAATGTCAATGCACATGCTGCGGATTTTTCCGCAGCGTTTCTGCAGCGCAAATAAATCCGCAGCATGTTCATTAATTTTGCGGAAGCGCAGCGGAAGCGCCGCCATTGATTTGCATTGAGACGCATAGAATCCGTGTCTGTACATTTGTACAAGCGGATTATATGCGGTTCAATGTGCGGATGGTACCCAGTTCTGGAGGAGAGAAGACTGTCATCCAGACCTGGGTACCATTGTACCTGTAAAAAAAAGAATAAAATAATAAATAAAGTTTA
Organism: Phyllobates terribilis; assembly: GCF_046119375.1. Taxonomy (NCBI): domain Eukaryota; kingdom Metazoa; phylum Chordata; class Amphibia; order Anura; family Dendrobatidae; genus Phyllobates; species Phyllobates terribilis. Next base: position 175,994,564 of record NW_027362773.1, read on the forward strand.
TATTCACCTGTCCGGCGGCCCCTGCAGCGCTTCTCCTTCCAGGACCTGAGATGACGTCGCGGTCATGTGACCGCAGGCTGTCTCGCGAGATGCCGGCAACCCGGAAGTAGTGCGACAGCACACACGGCGGCATCGGGGGTAAGTATAGCTTTATTTTTTTATTTTTACGGTCACACTATATAAATCCATGCCTTTTGCATGGATTTACTGTATATAGTGTGACCTAGTTGTCAAGCACTTTCCAAGTGATGCTATCGCCTGGAAAGTGCTTGTCAGTCCGCATGCGGAAACACATACGTTAACGCATGTGGGTACTCATGTGAATCCGCATGTATTCCGCATGTATTCTGCAGGAAAAACGCATGCACAATCTGCATGCGTTTTTTCTGCCAGGGAGATGCAGAAATGCTGCAGAAATTTTCTGCTTCATTTCTGCATCGTGGGCACATAGCCTAATTGTATATACTGTATTGTTTTGTTCCCATTTTGGATCATCTTTGTATATTGCATCCCGAAGCCATACGCTACCTGTAACTGGTGTCCAATTGGCTTGTATAAAGGATTGGTGGTGGCAACTAGTGTTTCTTTTTGTTATTGCGGAACTGACAGTTATCGTACAGGGGGTATATACATGTATTCCATGCATTGGAATCGGAGGTGTATATACCATACACTCACTGCGATTTCCCTAATAACCAGTCTAGTAGTGGAGGCAGCTGCAGTCTCATCCTTCACTTGTTGGTCAATTGCATAATTTCCTAGACAATTGGAGGCAGCGGAGTTGCGTTCCCTTACAAAAAGGTAACAGCAGGTGGATCTGCGAGATCCCCTGGCTGTATATCCTTGAGACGACCCATGATGTGACATCCACATGACAATCCACATGACCATCCACACGACCCATGACGTCACATCCACATGACCATCCACACAACCCATGACGTCACGTCCACATGACCATCCACACGACCCATGACGTCACGTCCACATGACCATCCACACGACCCATGATGTCACGTCCACATGACCATCCACACGACCCATGACGTCACATCCACATGACCATCCACACAACCCATGACGTCACGTCCACATGACCATCCACACGACCCATGATGTCACGTCCACATGACCATCCACACGACCCATGATGTCACGTCCACATGACCATCCACACCACCCATGACGTCACGTCCACGTGACCATCCACACGACCCATGATGTCACTGTGACACCAGTGATGATCAATCCAACGAGATTTATTGAAGCAGGAAACAGAACATCAAATATCAATATTGTTCCTTAAAGTCCACAATGAGTCCACACCAAAAAGGGGAACAGTTCTGGGGGCGCCACCCGGCAATCCGACGCCAGAGAAAAGGCAGAAATAATCCTGGGATGAGTTCGATGGATCCAACAGATGAGGGACACAACACAATCCCACGTGGCAGCTTCTAACCATCCACACACGGGCACCAGGATCTCACCTCTGTTAGAACTCTCCTGTTAGGTTTTTTCAATTATGCTGGTCACATGACCATTTTTGCCTATTTAATCCTGCTCCGCCCTTCTGGCCTTGTTGGACTTCATTGTAATTTCTACTCTTAAGCTAGCCAGGTGCTTTGTTACCTTTCTCAGTCAGTTTAGCTAGGTCTTTTGACCTCTATGTTCTATGTTGTTTGTTTGTCTTTTTACTGCTACAATTTCTGCTAGGAGGTGTCCATCTTTCTCCCAGTCCCTAGTTCTTGTAGGGATTAGAGATGAGCGTTGTTCTACTCGAACTGTTCGCCAATCTCAAATTCGAGCTGTTTTGGGCGGTGTTCGAGCCGTTCGGCGAACACGAACAATTTGAGAAAAATTCGGCAGTTCGAGGTTATGTTCGATAACTGTTCGTGCACCAAAATCATAACTGGATTTTTTCTCAGTAATGATGAAAATTAATGTTAATACGCAGTTTGAGTGTACAGCGGGGTGGGGGGAGGGGCAGGGGATGGATCTCTGCAGGAACAATGAAGATCTCCATTTTTTTTTCTCTTTCCCGCATTTACAGTGGGGAGGTGCAATCTGTCAGCCTATCAGCAGCGCACACACGGAGCGAAGTGCTTTTTTTCACACAAGCAAGGGCATGTGTGATTGGCAGTGTATGTCACATGTCCTTGCCCTATAAGACCAAGCCATTTTCCCCGTCGCCACCATTTTCTCACTGCTGCAGCTGCGTGTTAGACGGCACCGCTGTTGCTGTGTGCGCTATACCTTGTTAATTTCAAGCCAATTTTCGCACAAATCTACAGATAGCTTGGGAGTAGGGAATAGTTGTGATTGCAGTCCTTTTAAGGACTAGGTTACAGCATTTCCTACGACTTTTATCAGGGAGGTCTGTGCTCTTAAATAGATCGGTTGTGGGAGTAAAGACTAATTGTAATTGCAGTCCTTTTCAGGACTAGGTTACATCAGTTCCTATCAGTTTTTGCCAGGCAGGTCTGTGCCAGTGCTGTGCAAGTTTTTTTCACAGCATTTGGCTGAATCTAGCAAAGCTAATCCTTTTTGGCCTATTGCAGAGTGTGTTAGTCAGTGGAGTAGCCTATCTGTGTTGCAAGATATACCACCTGTGTATAGAATACCAATTTTTTTACTGCACATAGTGAAGTAAAATCTTTTGGGCATAGCATCATTCTATTAGTCCATCTATACTGACCTCCATCAGGTTGCAAGTTAAAACTAATTTTTATCTGCATCTACAGTACCTCTGAAAAAATATTTGGGCTTCTAGCAGTGTGTGGGTCTTGTTCTATTAATCCATCTATACTGACCTCCATCAGGTTGCAAACTGAATATATTTTTTTCTGCATCTACCTCTGAAAAAATATTTGGCCTTCTAGTAGTGTGTCGGACTTTCTCTATTAGTCCATCTATACTGACCTCCATCAGGTTGCAAATTAAAACTAATTTTTATCTGCATCTACAGTACCTCTGAAAAAATATTTGGGCTTCTAGCTGTGTGCGGGACTTGTTGTATTAGTCCATCTATACTGACCTCCATCAGGTTGCAAACTGAATATATTTTTTTCTGCATCTACCTCTGAAAAAATATTTGGCCTTCTAGTAGTGTGTCGGACTTTCTCTATTAGTCCATCTATACTGACCTCCATCAGGTTGCAAATTAAAAATAATTTTTATCTGCATCTACAGTACCTCTGAAAAAATATTTGGGCTTCTAGCTGTGTGCGGGACTTGTTGTATTAGTCCATCTATACTGACCTCCATCAGGTTGCAAACTGAATATATTTTTTTCTGCATCTACCTCTGAAAAAATATTGGGCTTCTAGCTGTGTGTGGGTCTTGTTCTATTAATCCATCTATACTGACCTCCATCAGGTTGCAAACTGAATATAATTTTTTTCTGCATCTAGCTCTGAAAAAATATTTGGCCTTCTAGTAGTGTGTCGGACTTGTTCTATTAGTCCATCTATACTGACCTCCATCAGGTTGCAAATTCAAAATAATTTTTTTCTGCATCTAACCCAGCCAATAGTTTTGGCCTAATACCACAGTTTGGCCACTCAGCTCTGCTCGGTTACCATCCATTGTTTTTTTGTGCAAACAACTCCAGAGTTGTGAATTAGTTAACCACCAAAATGAGTGGAAAAAGGCCTGCTGCTGGTGGAAAGGGGAATAGGCGTGTTGGGAAGGGGAAAAAAGGTTGTGTCCGTGGGGTAGGTGTTAAAGCAACAGTAACATCTGCAGAAGAAAGACCATCTTCCAGCCAAACTAAAATGTCTACTTCTTTTAGCGGACAATGTGATAAGATCCCTTTCTTACGGCCACGCCAATCGCTACAAATTCCAGATGAGGCACAAAAACAGCAGGTGCTTCAACGGATATCAAGTGCTCCTTTAAGTGGGCTCTCCTCCACATCAACTTCAACATCACAAATACTCCAGTCCTCAAAGGTGTCACCCAAATCGCACTTGCTTCCTCACAGCTCCCAAATCTCCAGCTGCCCGTCTGAGTATGAGGTAGAACAGATGGTTGAGTCTGCAGAGCTGTTTATGACGCGCCCCCTGGGCCAGCGTTGTTTGGGGATTACCCGGAGCCGGATCAGATGGGGGTTGTAGTCTCCGAGTGGCGGTGACCCGGTCCGTGCCCAGGGTGTCAAGCTCAGTGTGTGGCAGTCCTACAGATGTTGCTGGATGTTCTTTAGTGTCGACTACGCCACCCGTTGATTTGCGGTCAATACGGCCGCCGCTGCAGCAGGGTCCGCTGAGGCTGGTGGTGTGTGTGCAGCTTCTGGTAGTATAACCCCCAACGGGAGGGGTATAGCCTCAGGGGGTCAGTTGTAGAGGGTGGTGGTTGTGGTGGTGCAGGGAAGATGGTAATAAGACTCAGAGTCGGGCTGTGCAGTTCAGGGTTTTTACTTACTGCTATTGTTCTGGTCACTCCGGCCTTGAGTGACCGCCCGAGCCGTGCTGCGTCCACCAGGTCCTGGACTCGGCCAACCCCCAGGTAATTCTGGAGCGTGATCCTGAGCTCCCTTTCTGACGTTCCTTTTCTCTGGCCTTCCCCACCAGGGATCCACCTATGTCCGGCTCCCTCGGGTCTCTTGGTGGGTACACCTCTTCTGGGTTCCCTGGCCCTATACTTGGTCTGCCTTTCGGGTGGATTTAGTGGGGGGTCGTGGCAGATCTTGCCCACAACCTCCGGTCTCTGGCTGAGGATTAGTGCCCTCCACCAGCTTGGGATCCGGTACCCTTGTGCCAACCCTTCACCCTGTTGCTTGTATTTGGGCTCTTGGGGTTCCCTCTTCTTCCCCTCTGGGTCCTTTCCTTCTCCTCTCTCTCTTCTTTCAGGACTGCTTGACCCTCTACAACAGACTGACTGGTAGCTGTCTGCCTGTCTGACCCTGATCTAAGATGGTTCCCACCTTATATACTCCCTCTATGTGTGAGCTCAGGTGACCAGCACCCAATGAGCTCCTAGCCTTACCCAGACTGCTCCCCCTATCTGCCCCTACACTACTGGGATGTTCCACCCCCCTCCCACTCCAGCCAGGGACAGACACTATCGTACCTGCACATAAACTGGTGGGAGTACCGTTGATCTGTCCCCCGGAAATGGGATGTATGTAGTGCATGCAGCCTACTGAGCTCAGTTCCACACTCCATCCTTACCCGGGAGTGGAATATCACACCTCTGGCTCGAGGTGCAATACCCCTGTAGCAGCCGAATCCTCAGGGTGCTACATTTACTCATACTATAGCCTGGGAATCAGAGGTCGACTCCAGCGCTTCTGTGAATCCAGACGAGGAAATGATCTGCACTGATGCCCAGAATCTTTATGAGTCGGATCCAGGACCAGACGCAGAAGGTTCTGACCATAATGTAGACCCTCATTCCCAAACTGTAACTCCTGTTGGTGGAGACAATGAGGAAGACGATGATAAGACTCAAATACCTGATTGGAGCGACAACTTTAGTTTTTTGTCAGGGCAGGAAGAGGTTGGCTCTGAGGACGACGGGTGTGATAACGCACAGGGTGATGATGATGAGGTCGGAGATCCCACTTACTGTCAACCCACAGTCAGCCAAGAGATGAGGTCAGCAGAGGAGGTGGAGGAAGATGCTAGTGACGACGAGGTCAGGTTGCGCCTTCCTGGACAGAGACGTAGTACTGGAAGCACGTCAACAACTGCATCCTCAAACACAACTCTGCCTCTCACCACAAGTCGTGGTGGCTCTTCAGGTCGCATGGGTGCTAAGCCTTGCATAGCCTGGGCATTTTTTCAGATCGATAAAGATGACCCAACTCGTGTTATCTGTAACATTTGTCAGCAAAAGCTAAGTAGAGGCCAAAAAATACATAGTTTGAGTACTTCATGCATGAACCGGCACATGGACATGAAGCATAAGTTGCAGTGGGAAGCTCAGTGTGCTACAATGCGGCCTAGCCGGCCGGGCCAACCACCGTCTGCCATATCTTGTGCATCCGCGGCCTCTTCATCCTCTGTGACTGGGGGGACAGCAGTCACACCTGTTTTGGGGCGCAGACCTGCCACCTCTTTACCCGCAACAGCCAGCGTGATTGGCAGGTCATCATTTTCTTTGGAGGTGGTAACACCAGCTGGTGTTGAGCGCTGTCCGACATCGATAGCACCACCTTTGGATGAAGGCAACCTAACATGTCCGCCTGCATCTTCCTCACAGACCGGCAGTTTGCCGGGGACACCCTTATCAACCCCGTCTAAGCACAATAGCCAGCCCTCGGTCCCTCAGATGTGGACAAGTAAAAGACCATTTCCTCCTAGCCATGAGAAAGCTAAGAGGTTGAATTTCACCATCTGCAAGCTCTTGGCTACAGAAATGCTGCCTTTCCGCCTGGTGGACACAGAGGATTTTCGAGACCTTATGTCCGTCGCAGTGCCCCAGTACCAGATGCCCAGTCGGCACTACTTCTCAAAGAAAGGTGTGCCTGCGCTCCACCAGCATGTCGCACACAACATCACCGCTTCTTTGAGAAACTCTGTGTGTGACAGGGTGCATTTCACCACAGACACTTGGACGAGTAGGCATGGACAGGGGCGTTACATGTCGCTGACTGGGCACTGGGTAACTATGGTGACAGCAGGACAAGGGGCTGCTGTCCAAGTCTTGCCGTCCCCACGAGTTGTGCGTCAATCCTCTTTATGTCAAAGTTCCTCCACTGCTTCTGCCTCCTCAACCTCCTCTCGGTCTTCCACCTGCACCCAAAGCCTGTCTGGTCATGCCACAAGCTTTCTAACTGCGCAGAAGGGATCCTGCACACCTCCTTACTATGCTGGCAGTAGGGCTCAACGTCATCAGGCGGTTTTTACATTGAAATGTCTGGGAAATGTGAGTCACACAGCTGAGGAGTTGTGGTCAGCTCTGGAGAACCAATTTCATGAATGGTTGTCTCCACTGGACCTGAAACCAGGGAAGGCCGTGTGCGACAATGCTGCAAACCTGGGTGCGGCCCTTCGCCGGGGCAATGTCACACACGTGCCTTGTATGGCTCACATGTTGAACCTGGTTGTCCAGCAATTTTTAGCACACTATCCCAGACTAGATGGCCTTCTGCAGAGGGCACGGTCGCTGTGTGCTCACTTCCGCCGTTCGCATCCCGCAGCTCAGCGACTTACATCTCTACAGAAGTCGTTGGGCCTGCCACTTCACCGGCTAAAATGCGATGTGCCTACCCGGTGGAATTCAACTCTGCACATGTTGCAGCGACTGTGGCAGCACCGACAAGCCCTGGTGCAATACGTTCTGACGTATAGCCTGGGCCAACGAGATTCAGAGGTGGGGCAAATCACGCTGGAGGAGTGGTCTCAGATCAGGGACCTATGCACCCTTCTGCACAGTTTTGAAATGGCGACGAAGATGTTTAGTGCTGACGATGCCATTATCAGCATGACTATTCCGGTGATTTACATGCTGGAGCACATGTTAAACAGAATTCGGAGTCAGGTGGTGGCACAAGAGGAGGTGGAGGAAGTAGAGGAGGAGGAGTTGTATGCGGAAGGGCTAACATCTGCAAGGTCCAGAAGGTCGGCAGCACCAAGGCGGCAGGCATGTGAGGGTGGGGGAGATGGTTTTACCAGGGCGCATGGTAGCAGCCAAACTAGTGAGGAAGGTGCAGGAGCCCAGGAAGAAGTGGAGGACGAACTGATGGAAGACTCATCAGATGAGGGAGACCTTGATCACATTTCTGTTGTGTGAGGTTGGGGGGAGAGGACAGAGGAAGGAAGCATGATTGTTACCTCTCCACCAACACAACAGGGACTTGGTGCTCCTGGATGCGCAACACACATGAGTGCCTTCTTGCTGCACTACCTGCAACATGACCCTCGAATTGTGAGAATTAGAAATAATCCTGACTACTGGGTTGCCACACTGTTAGATCCCCGGTACAAAAGTAAATTTGCATAAATTATTCCTGCCATAGAAAGGGATGCACGCATGCAGGAGTATCAGCAGAGACTGTTGCAGAATCTTACATGTGCTTTTCCACAAAATACCAGTGGTGCACGTAGTGAATCTCACAGTTCCAACTTGCCAACCGTGGGACCGTCAAGTGTTCAGCACTCAAACCGTAACAGAACCACAGTATCTGCTGGTAACATCAATTTTGCGGAATCATTTCACCACTTTTTTAGCCCATCCTTTGCAAGGCCACAGGAGACAAGAAGTCTGACACATAGTCAACGCCTAGAGACGATGGTACAGGAGTATCTCCAAGTAAACATTGAAGCCACGACTGTGTCACTGGACCCTTGCTCTTTTTGGGATTCCAATCTGGATAAATGGCCGGAGCTAGCCACTTACGCCTTGGAGATCTTGTCATGCCCCGCAGCCAGCGTTCTGTCTGAACGTGTGTTCAGCGCTGCTGGTGGTGTGCTGACAGATAAGCGCACGCGGCTCTCCACTGATAATGTAGACAGACTCACGTTCATAAAGATGAACAAATCATGGATCCGAAACGACTTTTCTACCCCTGTGTCATCCTGGGGAGAGTAAAAGCTTGATGATTGGTTAAAATCACCCTACCAACCGTTTTAAGCTTTCAAATTACTAATCATGTTTATCTGTATCTTGGCTGGAAAATAATTTGGGCTTTGTAGCAGTGTGCAGCACTGATTCTATTAGGCCATCTATAATAAGCTCCACCAGATTTAAAATTAAAAATAATTTTTAGCTGCATCTAGCCCGGAAAATAATTTTGGGGCTTCGAGATGCGCAAGACACATAAGTGCCTTCTTGCTGCACTACCTGCAGCATGACCCTCATATTGTCAGAATTCGAAGTAATCATGACTACTGGGTTGCCACACTCTTAGATCCCCCAAACTTTTCGATCAACCTTTTCATTTTAATAAAGACCAAAAAAATGGTCATTTTTGAAATTATAAGCATTAGCAGGTTGTTAGAAACTGAAATCAAACAGTTTTCAACTCAAAACTTTATTCTAGGTGATGTTACATTTTCACATAGGACCCCTTGTTCGAAAGGAGCTTCTGAACTCTCTCGTCCATTGAATTTGTCAGGTTTTGGAGGGTTTCTGCTTCAATTGTTTTGCATGAGGACAGAATACCCTCCCAGAGCTGTTGCTTAGATGTGAACTGCCTCCCGCCATCATAGACACTCCTTTTAATGATGCTCCAAAGGTTCTGAATGGGGTAGAGGTCAGGGGAGCATGGGGGTCACACCATAAGTTTGTCCCCTTTTATGCCCAAATAAGCCAGAGATGCAGATGTTTTATGTGCAGCATGAGATGGTGCATTATCATGCAGAAAAATGATCTTGCTGTGAAATACACGGTTCTTCTTCTTGAACCATGGCAGGAAGTGCTGTTTGAGAAAATCCACATACATTATGGAGTTCATCTTTAGCGCCTTCAGGGATCCTAAAGGGGCCGACAATCTCTCTCCCCATGATTCCAGCCCAAAACATTACTCCACCTCCTCCTTGTTGGCGCTGTAGCCGTGTTTGCGTGGGGTGTCCATCAACCAGCCATCCTCCACTCCATCCATCTGGACCATCGAGCGCTGCACAGCACTCATCCGTGAACAAAACAGTTTTGAAATCAGTCTTCATGTAATGTTTGGCCCACTGGAGCCGTTTCTGCTTGTGTGAAGTGGATAGAGGAGGTCGACAGGATGGCGTATGCACAGCTGCAAACCTCTGAAGGACCCTGCATCTTGTTGTTCGGGGGACGTTGGAGGCACAAGCAGCTTCAAAAACTTGTCTGCTGCTATGACAAGGCTTTTTTGCCGCTGCTCTTTCAACCTGACGTAATTGCCTGTAGGAAAGAGTCCTCAATTTGCCCTTATCAGCACGCACACGTGTGTACTGTGAATCAGCTACATACTTCTTGATTGCCAAGACACTTCATCCTGATCATCGCACAATGTTGATTGTAGTCATGCCTTGACCTAAACACTCCACAATTTGTTGCTTCTCAGCAGCCGACACATCCTTTTTCTTTCCCATTTTGGCAGAAAATGTAGGCTGCTTAATAATGTGAGAGAGCCTTCTTAAGTAGTCTTGCCTTTCATTGGACACACCTGCCAAACTAATTAGCACAGGTGTCTGCAATTGCTTACAGTGATATAAAGAGCCCTGACACACATCACCATCAATGAGTTTAACTGACAAACAAACAAATTCTTCCCTTATCACTCCTAAACACTTTTTGCATAATAATTTGGAACGCAGTGTACATGTGCTTTTCCACAAAACACCAGTGGTTCACGTAGTGAATCTTACAGTTCTAACTTGCCAACCGTGGTCTGTATGGAATTGTTCAATAAAGGGCCCAAAATTAAGATAACATAGATGGGAGAGGTCTCTATGAATAGGAATTCCTAAGTATTTGATACCCTGTGAGGGCCAGGCAAAGGGAAAGTTGGACTGGATGGAATCCTATATGGATTTGGGGAGGGAGACATCGAGGGCCTCAGACTTCGCTGCATTGATTTTAAAATTTTACCATGTAACAAAGTGATCTATTTCAGCCATAACAGCATGGATGGATATATGTGATTGAGTGATATATACTAGGACATCATCAGCAAATAGAGAGCACTTGTACTCGGTGCCTCCCACCTCAATCCACCTAATATTGGGGTTATGGCGAATTGATGAGAGCAGGTGCTCCGTCACTAGGATGTATAAGAGAGCGGACAGAGGACATCCCTGCCTTGTCCCATTGGTGATTATGAAAGGTGATGAAAATGTTCTGACGCACCCCCTGGGCCTTGGGACACCCGGAGCCGGACCCTTTTTGGTGGATGCTGGTGGTTGTAGTCTTCGTGGCGGCGACCCGGTTCCGTGGCTCAGGGCGGTCAAACCAGTGGCGGAACTATTTATGTGGTTTTGATGTTTAAATGTCCGACTACGCCACCCGTGGATTGCGGTCAGAGTGAACCGCCGCTACAGGGCAGACCGCTGAGGCTGGTGTTGTGGGTGCAGCAGAGCGTAGCATAACTCCCCACGGGAGGAGTATAGCCTTAGGGCAGTGTATGCGGAGGATGGGGGTGATGGTGCAGGGCAGCAGCAGTAACGACACGGAGTCAGTGATGCAGTCCAGGGCCTTTACTCACAGTTCTTATTATCCAGACCACGTCTGCAGGTAACGGCTGCCCACGTCGTACTGTGCTCACCAGGTGAGGGGCTCAGACAACTCCCAGATAACTTTGGAGCACTTCACAGGACCCCCTTTGTGTGTCCTTTGTCTGGCCTTTCTTACCAACACTTCTGTCCGGCTGCCTCGGGCCTCCTCTTGGTAAACTTGGCGCCAGTTTCCCTGACCCTATGTGGTGCCTTCCTAGCGGGTGTAGCGAGGGGCTGCGCCACATAAAATGTCAGAGCCTCCGGTTTCTAGCTGAGGGTCGTTTCCTGCCTCCACTAGTTCGGGGACCGGTCTCCCCCTTTGGCCTGACCCCTCCACGCAGGTGGATTCGGGCGTGCGGTGGCGACTCGCCCGTCCGCACCCCTGGGATCCCTTCATTCCTCGTTCCTGGAGCCTTCTCCGCTCCTCTTCCTTCCTTCTCCCTCTTCCAGGCCTGGGCCTCTGTTACTAGGCCCGCCTCCGGAGCAGAGCTCATGCAGAGCCCCTGCTCCCTGCCACTTCTGCTCAGACTTCTCTGCACTGAACTAAGATGGTGCCCACCTTTTATACTCCCTTCTCAATGCACCCAGGAACTGCTTCCTCCCTGCTCCTGCACTACAGGGTTCCCCTTCCTCAGTGTTCCCTCCCCCCACTCCAGCCAGGGACAGGGACTGTCGTGCCCATCTCAGGGGCATATTGGTCGCCCTGCCCCACGGCAATGTGGTGTAATGCATGCAGGTGTCGGGTCCTGATCCACACTCCATCCTTACCTGAGAGTGAGATATCACACCTCTGGGTGAGGTGCAATACGTCTGTAGCAACCGAGCTCTCAGGGTGCTACAGTTCCATTTATCTTCAGCCTAGGTGACGTATTGCGATACAGGGCCGTGATTTGGGCTATAAAAGGGTCCCCTAGACCCCTACCCCAAGCTTTTTAAGAGAATCATATATGGCGTGCCAGGAGACTCTATGGAATGCTTTCTCAGCATCCAACGAGAGTATCTAATTACAAATTTTTAACTGCATCTAGCCCAGGAAATACTTTGTGCCTAGTAGCAGTGTCTGCTAGTCAGCGGATTATCCCGGCTGTTAAGCAAGCTACACCACCTGTAGTTTAGACACTTAATTTTTTCAAAGGAAATGCTTCGGGACCACGGGATACTCAGTGAAGAGCATCAGGAGGCACCCCAAGGCATAGGGGCTGGGACTGGCAGTAGGATGCCTTGCGGTGGACAGCCGAGCTCGATCCTTATAAAAGCTTTTTAACTGCAGCAGCTTTAGTGGACGCTACTGGAGCTGGAATTACGCGGCTGCTGGCATGAGACTTGCCCTCCAATAGATCCTTGTAAATGGATTTAAAGTGTATTCATTCAAATTAGAGAGACAATTTAAATTAAAAAGCTTAGAGCTGCCTCCACCACAGGGGGGCTCGCTCGACCCACCAGCGGACAGGCACCAGTATTGGGAGAGGGGGGCTGGCCATCAGGGTTCACCGCGGCTCTGGCACAAACCCGGCGACACGGAGGTGGCACGGGCAGGAGCGGACTGGCCGTGTCGGCTTCTCACTTTTTGGATTTTAGAAGGGCATGACATGCCTATATCTGTGTCTCCCCCTCCTTTTACTCCTCCACCTCTTTTATTTTCGCATGACTATATGTACTTGTCACTTTTCCATGTGTTAGTTGTGTCTTCTGAGCAGTTTGTCAGCTTTTGGACACCTTTGAAGGTGTTTTCTATGTGTTTCTATGTGTTTTTGTTTGCCTGCCATTGGTTTTAACGGTGTTCGAAGGTGTTCGACGAACAGTTCGACGAACAGTTCGGCGAACACACGGGTGTTCGACGAACCGAACCGAACTCGAACACTACGGGGGTGGCTCAACACTAGTAGGGATCCCTCCCTCACATCTATAGGTCTTCGTTCAGACTAGCTGAGGACTTTAGCGGGTCTGATCGCAGGATCAGGTTCCCAGTTACATCGTAGGGATCTAGCTTAGTTCTATTGTAGGGACAGATCTCCTGTCTTTCCTTAGTGCTTGTAGCCTATCATAACAGCCTCAGCGTAAGATCCTAGCCCTTTGCACGGCAGCGCACAACTAACTGGCCAAAACCATATGTCTATTGTTCTGTGTCCTGGGATCAGCCCATCGATGGGGGAGGGGTCCCACCTATTTTGAACATGTGGCTACCTTGAGAAGTTTCCAGAAGCTACAGGCTTATATTGGATCAGTCCTACAGTGGTGGCCAAAAGTATTGGCACACCTGCAATTCTGTCAGATAATACTCAGTTTCTTCCTGAAAATGATTGCAATCACAAATTCTTTGGTATTATTATCTTCATTTAATTTGTCTTCAATGAAAAAACACAAAAAGAATTGTCCTAAAGCCAAATTGGATATAATTCCACACCAAACCTAAAAAAGGGGGTGGACAAAAGTATTGGCACTGTTTGAAAAATCCTGTGATGCTTCTGTAATTGGTGTAATTAACAGCACCTGTAACTTACCTGTGGCACCTAACAGGTGTTGGCAATAACTAAATCACACTTGCAGCCAGTTAACATGGATTAAAGTTGACTCAACCTCTGTCCTGTGTCCTTGTGTGTACCACATTGAGCATGGAGAAAAGAAAGAAGACCAAAGAACTGTCTGAGGACTTGAGAAACCAAATTGTGAGGAAGCATGAGCAATCTCAAGGCTACAAGTCCATCTCCAAAGACCTGAATGTTCCTGTGTCTTCCGTTCGCAGTGCCATCAAGAAGTGTAAAGCCCATGGCACTGTGGCTAACCTCCCTAGATGTGGACGGAACAGAAAAATTGACGAGAGATTTCAACGCAAGATTGTGCAGATGGTGGATAAAGAACCTCGACTAACATCCAAACAAGTTCAAGCTGCCCTGCAGTCCGAGGGTACAACAGTGTCAGCCCGTACTATCCGTCGGCGTCTGAATGAAAAGGGACTGTATGGTAGGATACCCAGGAAGACCCCACTCCTTACCCCGAGACATAAAAAAGCCAGGCTGGAGTTTGCCAAAACTTACCTGAGAAAGCCTAAAACGTTTTGGAAGAATGTTCTCTGGTCAGATGAGACAAAAGTAGAGCTTTTTGGCAAAAAGCATCAACATAGAGTGTACAGGAAAAAAAAAGAGGCATTCAAAGAAAAGAACACGGTCCCTACAGTCAAACATGGCGGAGGTTCCCTGATGTTTTGGGGTTGCTTTGATGCCACTGGCACTGGACTGCTTGACCGTGTGCATGGCATTATAAAGTCTGAAGACGACCAACAAATTTCTTCCAGCAGGACAATGACCCAAAATACACTTCCAAAAGCACTATAAAATGGTTTGAGAGAAAGCACTGGAGACTTCTAAGGTGGCCAGCAATGAGTCCAGACCTGAATCCCAAAGAACACCTGTGGAGAGATCTCAAAATGGCAATTTGGAGAAGGCACCCTTCAAATATCAGGGACCTGGAGCAGTTTGCCAAAGAAGAATGGTCTACAATTCCAGCAGAGCATTGTAAGAAACTCATTGATGGTTACCGGAAGCGGTTGTTCGCAGTTATTTTGGCTAAAGGTTGTGCAGCCAAGTATTAGGCTGAGGGTGCCAATACTTTTGTCTGGCCCATTTTTGGAGTTTTGTGTGAAATGATCAATAATTTGATTTTTGCTTCATTCTCTTTTGTGTTTTTTCCTTGCAAACAAATTAAATGAAGATAATAAGACCAAAGAATTTGTGACTGCAATCATTTTCAGGAAGAAACTGAGTATTATCTGACAGAATTGCAGGGGTGCCAATACTTTTGGCCACCACTGTATGCTGAAAAGAACAAAGACTGAATCCCCCACTAAATGTTGACCCACGGCCTGATTACATTGCAGTCCAAGAACACAGGCCGGGCTAGGGACACTCTGTTACAACCCCTTCCCCCCTCAATTTGTGTACAGACTGGTGACCTCTACAGGTCGCTTGTCAAGTACACGTACAGTACAGACCAAAAGTTTGGACACACCTTCTCATTTAAAGATTTTTCTGCCTTTTCATGACTATGAAAATTTTCATTCACACTGAAGGCATCAAAACTATGAATTACCACATGTGGAATTATATACTTAACAAAAAAGTGTGAAATAACTGAAAATATGTCTTATATTCCAGGGTCTTCACAGTAGCCACCTTTTGCTTTGATGACTGCTTTGCACACTCTTGGCATTCTCTTGATGAGCTTCAAGAGGTAGTCACCGGAAATGGTCTTCCAGCAATCTTGAAGGAGTTCCCAGAGATGCTTAGCATTTGTTGGCCCTTTTGCCTTCACTCTGCGGTCCAGCTCACCCCAAACCATCTCGATTGGGTTCAGGTCTGGTGACTGTGGAGGCCAGGTCATCTGGCGTAGCCCCCCATCACTCTCCTTCTTGGTCAAATAGCCCTTACACAGCCTGGAGGTGTTTGGGGTCATTGTCCTGTTGAAAAATAAATGATGGTCCAAGTAAACGCAAACCGGATGGAATAGCATGCCGCTGCAAGATGCTGTGGTAGCCATGCTGGTTCAGTATGCCTTCAATTTTCATAGTCATGAAAATACAGAAAAATCTTTAAATGAGAAGTTGTGTCCAAACTTTTGGTCTGTACTGTAGTCATGGCTGACCTGACTCAGGGCTCCTCCTGCCTGGACAACCCGTCTGCATTTTGGTGTTGGCTGCCTCTTCTATATTGTATTGTAAAGTTATAGGGTTCCAGAGCCAGGCTCCATCGTAGTAAGCGTCCATTGTCCCCAGAGACTCTGTTCAGCCAAGTGAGGGGATTGTGATCAGTAACCACAGTGAATTCTCGTCCATACAGATATGGCTTTAGTTTCCTAAGGGCCCATACTACAGCCAGACTTTCCTTTTCACCAGTTGCATAGGCCACTTCCCAGTCCAGCAGTTTCCTGCTGAGATAGGCAATGGGGTTCTCCTCCCCAGCAGCATTCACCTGGCTGAGTAAAGCTCCAAGTCCATAAGAAGAGGCATCTGTCTGCACGGTAAATCTCCTCTTGCAGTCTGGAGCCGCCAGAACAGGGTCGCAGACCAGGGCGTCCTTCAGCCGGTTAAAAGCCTCATCACAGGATGGAGTCCAGGTCAGCACCCGGGGCTTCGTTTTCTTGGTGAGATCTGTAAGAGGCTTGGCCACAGTGCTGAAATCAGAAACAAATTTTCGGTAATAACTAGAAGTGCCAAAAAAAGCCATAACTTGGTTTGGGGTACAGGCCAATCTCTAATAGGCTGGATTTTGGCAGGTTCAGGCTGTAGCTTCCCCCCTCCTACTCTATGCCCTAGTTACTGGACTTCACCCAGCCCTAATTGGCATTCATTGGGTCGAATGGTTAGGCCTGCTGCAAGAGTCCGGTCAAGAGCAACTGCTACTTGATTCAAATAGGCTTGATTTAAATAGGCTGAACTGGATGGACGCTTGTCTTTTTTCGGCCTTATAAACTATGTAACTATGTAAATGTTCCTCCCACGTCTGGCTGAAGATGGCAATATCATCTAAGTAGGCACAAGCAAAGTCGCCACATCCCCGGAGGATCTGGTCCACCATTCTCTGAAAGGTTGCAGGGGCATTCTTCATTCCGAAAAGCATGTTTAGAAATTCATACAGACCAAAGGGGGTTATTAAAGCCGACATTTCTCTCCCTCCCTTCGTTAGAGAGATTTGCCAGTATCCCTTACTGAGATCCAAGGTAGTGACATATCGGGCCCCAGCTAGTCGGTCTAGAAGTTCATCAGTACGGGGCATTGGGTAAGGATCACTGATGGTATGGTCATTTAGTCATCTATAGTCCACATAAAATCGAGTTCTACCATCTTTCTTGGGTACTTACACCACAGGAGAAGCCCAAGGGCTATGGGAGGCCTGAATTACCCCGAGCTGTAACATCTCCTCCAGTTCGTGCTGCATGGTGGTTCTAACTGATTCTGGTACTCGGAAAGGGGCCTGCTGTATGGGACGGATGCCCAGAGTGTCCACATGATGTTGGTTTACTGTGGTTCGACCTGGTCGGGATGAGAAAGCAGCCTGTCTTTGATGGAGCACTCCCAGCATCTGGGTTTTCTGTAAGGAATCCAGGTGATCTCTCAGAGGAACCTGTTCCACAGTGGATGGGGCCCTCGCTGCTTCCACAAGATCAGGTAGTGAGTCCTCCTCCTCCTGACTGTCTTCTGAAGCAAGCCGACAGCTTGCTATCACTGGTAGTGACCGGTCATGGTACTCCTTAATCATATTCACCTGGACAGTCTTTTGTCTTAAACCCTGGTCATCTAAAGCAAGAAGGTAATTGGTGTCATTAAGTTTCCTGAGATCCCGGAAGGGACCCTCCCATGTTGTCTGCAGTTTATTTTGCCGATGGGAAACAATCATTAAGACCTGTTGTCCTCCTGCAAACTCCCGATAGCCTGCTTTGCGGTCATACTGACGCGACCCCTGGGCAGTGGGGTACTCGGTGCCGGGCCAGTAGATGCAGGGGGGGTCATATCACGGTGGCGATGACCCGGTCCGTGACCCAGGGCGGTCAATAAAAGGGGGGGATTCTATTTATAGGGGTTTTATAGAGTTTGTGACGCCACCTGTGGTTTCTGGTAATTTGTACCAGCGCTGCTGCAGACCTCTGAGGCAGTTGTTAGGGCAGCTGGGATGGAACAGCTCCCCACACTTGGAGCGGGCCTCAGGGCAGTGTAGAGTTTGATGTTGGGTGGTGATGCTGGGACTTGTAGTGCAGAGGGAGAGATGGAGCAGCTGAAATAATTGACGGAGGCAGTGCAGTGCAGTCATCCGAGTTTTTACTCACAGTTCTTATGTAAGTTCCACAGGTACACTGTACGGGTGTCAGCCTCCCACGTCGCGCTGCGTTCACCAGACCAGGGGTTCCGCTCTTCCTCATATATATCAGGAGCGCTTGACGGAACCCCGCTTTCTTGTGTTCCTTTCCTTGACCGACTTCACGCTGGGTCTTCTCCCTCCTGCCCTGCACTTCCCCACTCACAGTCCCGATCGGGTGCTCTGAAGTCCCTCTGGGCAACCTGGAGTTCCCAGACCCATTTGACCCTCACGGTGACTAGGATGAGACTGTGGCGACTGCACCAGGGAAGTGCAGAAGCCTCCAGTTTTCCAGCCGAGACCTGGAGTAACACGGCTGGTCCAGGGGCCGGTCCCCTTCTTGCGGCTTGATCCCTCTGACACCGGGCAGATTCGGGCGTATGGGTGCCGTCCTGCACTCGCCGTACCCCCTGGGATCCCTTCTATAGAAACTTCTATAGAGCCTTCCTCCTCTGCTCCCCTCCTGAGCCTCTAGCACTAGGCCCCACTTGTGGAGCAGAGCTCCTGAAGAGACTCTGTTCCCCAACTGACTGTTCTCCACTGACTACTCTGACTCCTGCCACCCTAAGATGGCTTCCCTTTTCATATCTCCTATTATGGTGCTCCCCTACTCTACATCCTCCACCCATACCCACTACTGGTTCCCCCTACCTTTGGTTCCCCCCACTCCAGCCCGGGACAGGGCTCAGCAGGAAACACATTGCATCTTGCCCTTCCAGCCGGCCTGGAGTAGTGTAGTGTTGAATGTGGGTGTTGGGATTCCGGGCAGCACTCCATCCTTATCTGAGAGTGGATACCACACCTCTGTGTGAGATGCAGTACCTCTGTGGCGACTGAACCCTCAGGGGCGCCACAATACCACGTCTTCTGTCTGGTTTGAGCCATCCGCACATGATCATGAGCAAAACTAGCAAGTTGAGCCAGGGTTTCCCAAAGCTTCAGGACATATGGAACAACAGGGGTTCCTGTATCTTCAACTTGCCCCTCCCAATATTCTTTTAGCAGGGTTTAGGCTATGTGCCCACAATGCAGAAATGAAGCAGAAATTTTCAGGAGCATTTCTCCATGTCCTTGGCAGAAAAAATGCATGCGGATTTTACACGTGTTTTTGAAGTGTTTATACTTGTGGATTTTCCATGCCTTTTTCCAATGCATTGTATAGGCAAATCTGCATGCGGAAACGCACAAGAAATGGTCATGCTGCATTTTTTTCCGCACCTAAAATCTGCGCAGAAAAAATCCTGACCATGTGCACAGAACTTGCAAAATGTCATAGGAAGTCATGGGATAAGATGTGCTATGCGTTTCTGCTGCATTTCCGCACGAAAAAAAACCCACAAAAAATGCACCAAATCCGCATCGTGTGCACATAGCCTAAAAGTCCTCTGACCTTTCTTCCATAGAGAAACTCAAAGGGGGAGAACCCAGTGGACTCCTGGGGACTTCCCGATAAGCGAACAGGAGATGGGGTAGGTACTTCTCCCAGTCTGAATCCCTGTCAGTGAAGGCCCTTAGCATATTCTTCAAAGTGTCATTGAATCATACACAAAGTCCATTTCTTTGAGGATGATAAGGTGTCGTTCGGATCGCTCGTACTCCACAAGTGCGCCACAGACACTGTACCAGCTCCGACATGAACTGTGAACCTTGGTCTGACAGGATCTCACTTGGGAATCCTACTCTGGTGCAGATGGTAACCAGGACCTCGGCCACCTTGGCTGCAGAAATACTTGACAAGGCCACAGCTTCTGGATATCGGGTGGCATAGTCCACAACAGCAAGAGTGTACTGCTTTCCAGATTTACTTGGTTTAGCCAGGGGTCCAATGATATCGACATCTACTCTTTGAAAGGGTTCTTCTATTATAGGGAGTGGTTGCAAGGTTGCCTTTGGGTGATCTCCTGGTCGCCCTCTACGCTGACATATGTCGCACGTTCGGCAAAAATGCACCACGGCCTGAGAAATCCCAGGCCAATAGAAAATTTGAGTCAATCGTCTCTCAGTGCGGGTTTTCCCTTGATGGCCAGCAGTAGGAATGTCAGGAGCAAGGTGTAATAGGGAGACGCTGTATTTCTGAGGGAGAATCAGCTGTTTGCTATAAGTCCAGGGTTTGTCTAGGGAGTCTGGGCTGGTAGCCCGATATAGAAGTCCATTTTCTCTGATAATTTTTTCCCCATTTTCCCCTAACTGCCCTATTTCAGCCCGAGCCCTAAAACTAGCTAGGGTGGGGTCAGTCTCTATCTCTTGTCTAAACTGAACTTTATCCCAAATGACACTCATATGATCCCCACAAGAAGAGTCACTCACCGGCCGTGAAGGCTGTTCTGGTGGCATTACTTCCACTGACGGGGTGAACACGTCCACATCTCCTGCTCTCTTGGCTTGAGTTACCGCACCGACAAAGTCACATTGAAGATTCCCCACGTCGTTTCCTAGAAGAACGTCTGCAGGAAGGCCGCTCATCACACCAACCATGCATTGTTTTGCCCCAAAGCCATAATCCAGGGTCACACTCGCTCTTGGAATATATCTGAGTACCTTCAGCCAATTCAATGGCAATTCCTGGCCCCTTTTGAATTGCTTCTGGTTCCATTATTCGGGGATCGGCTATGGTGAGAAAAGCCCCAGTGTCACGAAAGCCAACAACTTTTTGGCCATCTAGCACGACCTCCTGTAGGTGTTTGCGCTGCAGATCAGATGAACAGGTGACTGTGTCTCGCACCCTATAGACTCCTGGTAGGGAGCCAATATATCAGAGTCACTTGGCAAATCATCAGGGGGTGAATCCAGCTCTTCTCCTGTTGAAGGTGTCTGTAGAGAATGGACAGGCAAAGGTGGTTTGTAGCTGTTCTGCATCCGAACACCTGGACAGGTGTATTGCACATGACCAGGCTGCCCACATCCATAATATCAGCGCTCTTTGATTTTTTTTATCCACGTCATATTCCCAAAGAGGAGGCAGGAGTAATGGGAGGCACATTCACACGGGGTCCCATATAAGTTAGTAGTCTAGTGGGACGGTGAACAATGGAGGCTACTAATGTTGGGGAGCTGGTAGTTTTCTTCTCACTGACTAGTAGTTTTTTCCACTGCGGTTTGATGGTGAGAACCTCATTAGCTAGAGCAGCAGCTTGTTCCACAGTCGCTAGTTTCCTCTCGCGCACCCATTCCCGAATCTCAGTGGGGCATTTGGCGTAGAATTGTTCTTTTAGGATGACCTGGAGGAAGGTCTCCCAAGTTAAGGCCCCCTCTCCCTCCAGCCAAAGATGACATACTTGTTTAATCCTGTGGGCAAACATCTTGAAAGACACTTCCCCCTCACAGGCTAAAGAGCGGAACTGAGCCCTGTAAGTGTCTGATGTCACAAACCGATCGGAGCCACGTGCCCCTGATCCTTCCTCACAACTTCCGTGAGTTCCGAGTTTAGGATAATGTGAAGCGAGCTTATAAATTTTATATATTTATTTACTCAAAAGAGAGATGCTAGGTACAATATATACAAGCGGTTACAAGTTATATATATATATACAGTAGTCAGACAGATACAGTAAGGAAGCAGTAATACGATACAGTAAAATTAAAAGAAATAAAAGTGAATATACCACACTTTCATCAAAGGTCTCTGGACACGGCAGGAAGGGTGCTGTCATGGGTCCAGGGTGGTTCCTTGTCTTTCTGCACATCTGTAGCGACAGGTAACCCTCAACAGAAAACCCCTCCTCTCTCACAGAGGGACACATTTATACGTAGCTTGGGCAGGGCAGAAAATAGGCGATTTACATGTAATCTCCTCCTCCCTTCTATCAGACATTTCACAATCCATTTCCCAGCAATATTCTCACTGTAAGGTGCGCATGGTAATTGATCTAACACAAGAGCTTCCCCTGACTTCAGAGGTAATTCAATTAGGTATTCCTCATTACCATGATTCAATTAGCTCCCCCATACTCTTGCCAGGAATAGGCGTTTGCACTACAAAGGTATATATCCTAGCTGACCTGTATTCAATTCTCTCCTGGCTTGTCACCCTGGTGTGAACGGAGGCTCCCAGGGGTTGATGTATAGAAGGGAAACAAATGCTGATGTAAATACTTTGTCCTTTGAAGTCAGACAGACTAGCATTCCTGCTGAGACCTTCATAGCTGGGAATATGAATTTCCAGTCCCTGGCCTCACCACATCTGGAGTTACAGCATAATATTCCAAGATGGTCTCTTTAATGTTTCCATAATCGCAGTTCCACCGAGAGTCCATAGCTCTATAAGCTTTAGCAGCTCCCCTCTCTAAGAGCCCCACTAGATGTCTGACTCGCTCCCTTTCCGAGACTTCCATTAATCGACATTGATGTTCAAAGTCCTGGAAGAAGCCCTCAATGTCACCTGCAGCCTCATTAAACGGCTTAAAGTCCTTACTGGACAATCTTGGGAATTCCCTCATGGGTGCTGTGGTTACAGTCGGTCTTGAGCTTCTAGCTGCTTCCACCATGCGCTGCCTCTCCTTAGCTGTGCGGATGGCCTCCCTCTTATCTTCTATTGTGACCTCATCTCCAAGCAATGCCATCTCCTCCTCATACCACACAACCCACTGACTTTTTTGAGTATTTACCTCCAGCTCCCATATTTCCTCCCCTTGCTGTGGAAATCCTTCGTTGGTGCCATCTTGCAGGCAAGCTTCTTCCAATGCCTCAATTAATTGCTCCTTGGACAGCTCTTTGGAGCCAACTCCTGATTCACGGGCCATTGTTTGTAGGGTTCCTGTATCCTGAGGTTCTGGTTCCAGATGTTGATGGGCCGCTGTCTTCCATTCCTTCTGCTCTGATCCCACCGCTGCCACCAGTTTGTGACAGGGTGTGCGACAGAGCCGGAAGGGACACCAGGCCAATGATCAATCCAACGAGATTTATTGAAGCAGGAAACATAGAACATCAAATATCAATATTGTTCCTTAAAGTCTGCAATGAGTCCACACCAAAAAGGGAAACAGTTCCGGGGGCGCCACCCGGCAATCCGACACCAGGGAAAAGGCAGAAGTAATCCCGGGATGAGTTTGATGGATCCAACAGATGAGGGACACAACACAATCCCACGTGGCAGCTTCTAACCATCCATGCACGGGCACCAGGATCTCACCTCAGCGTAAGATCCCCCATAAACATGTACTTCAGGTAACTCAAAGAAGGAGGAATCTTCTAGAACTCCAGTCTGTCTGCAGCGTTGTGTATTTAAGGGAAGCCCCATGCAGAGAGGAACAAAGACACAGATGTCCCCTCTAGATGCAGCACAGAAAATGCTAATATAGGCCTGAGTCCAATATGGTCCATGAAAACAGGCTGAGGTGGGGGGGGGGCACTCTGTCACAACCCCTTCCCCTCTCAATTTGTATATAGACTAGTGACCTCAACAGGTCGCTTGTCAAGTACACGTAACATGGCAGCCAGGACCCATGTCTCCTCCTGTCTGGACAATCCATCAGCAATTTGGTGTTGGTTCTCTTTTGAATATCATACAATAAAGTGACAGGGCTGAAGGTCCACGCTCCATTTCGCATCCTCTGACTTAAACGCTGATTCCTGTACCCACAAATCGACACTGTAGATCTCCCACATCATTTCCTAGGACAATATCTGCAGGCAGGCCACTCATCACCCCAACCACACATTGCTTGACCCCAAAGCCAAAGTCCTGTTCTACATTTGCTTTTATGATATTCCTCCATTGGCCTCCAGCTAATGCAATGGTAATAGCAATGGTGTATTGCTTCCGGACGAACCACTCTGGGATCAGCTATGGTGAGAAATGCCCCAGAGTCACAAAACCCAAGAACTCTCTGACCATCCAGCACAACCTCCTGTAAATCCTTTCTTTGATTATTAGAGTAACTCGTAGCTGTGGCCCGCACCCCATAAACCCCTAATGGTCGAACATGGGTGTCCGCGTCATTAGGCAAGTCAACTTGGAGGGGTTACACCTTTTCCTCCATGATATTTCGCTTTAAATAAGTTATAGGTCGATTTGGTGTAGGGTTATTCCTCAATTGATCATGAGGGCAGGTATCTTGCAGATGCCCAGGCTGCCCACATCAGTAACATCTGCGCTGTGTCACACTCCTTTCCATTTGCATTTTGGGGAAGGAGGTAAGGGAACTTGGAGGCTAATATTCCTATGAAGGTACATAAGGTGGTTGTTGGGGTTGAGGTCGATTCCTCCACTGGATGACTGGGCATGTGGCCTGCTGATGCCCACAGCCATAACACCTGCGCTCTACTACATTCCCTCCTTGTCGCATTCCAGAGGATGAGGTAGGACTAGCTGGAAGGTGATTCACATGGGTATCAACATGAGGTGGTGGTCTAGTTGGACAGCAAACCTTGGGGACTGAAGTGTTGGTAGTTTTTTCTCCATCCACCAGCAGCTTTTTCCACTGAGGCTTTATGGTGAGAACCTCATCAGCTAAAGCGGCTGCTTGTTCTACTATCGCTGGTTTTCTCTCACGCACCCATTCCCTGATCTCAGCAGGGCATTTGACAAAGAACTGTTCTTTTAGGATAACCTGAAGGATGGTCTCCCAAGTTAAGGCACCCTCTCATTCTGGCTAGCGATGACACGCCTGTTTGATCCTATGGGCGTACATTTTAAAAGAGCCTTCCCCATTACAGGCTAAAGAGAGGAACTGAGCCCTGTAAGTGTCTGGAATTACAGCATAATGTTCCAGGATGGTCTCTTTAATGTTCCCATAATCGCACTTCCACCGAGAGTCCATAGCTCTATAAGCTTCAGCAGCTCTCCCCTCTAAGAGCCCCACTAGAAGTCTGACTCGCTCCCTTTCTGGGACTTCCATTAATCGACATTGATGTTCAAAGTCCTGGAAGAAGCCCTCAATGTTGCCTGCAGCCTCATTAAATGGCTTAAAGTCCTTACGGGACACTCTTGGGAATTCCCTCATGGTGGGTGCTGTGGTTACAGTCGGTCTGGAGCTTCTAGATGCTTTCACCATGCGCTGCCTCTCCTTAGCTGTGCGGATGGCCTCCCCCTTATTCTATGGTGGCCTCATCTCCAAGCAGACGCCCGGAGGCTCAGCAGCACGATAGGGCCCAGCACCGCCACATGGGAGCGACACTCCAAGAAGGCCCGAGCTGCCTGCCGTACGGGTGAGCACAAAGACCTTTTACTCAGGGACGAGGGCCGCAGCATAGCTACAAGTAGCAGGGCCAAAGAGATTCGCGCAGAGGAATTTCACCTACAAGGTGGATTCCCAACTTGCTTCCAGGCCGCCCGGACCTCTACTACCAGCTAGTTCCCGTGCCGCGGTCTGGCTAATAACCGTAAGTAAAGATAAGAGGAATCCGCCATTAAGTTGTGGACTGGTCATTATCTGCGCCATCCCCTGCACTACACTGCACAGCAACATGTATAACGTTACCACTTCCTGCCCTGGAGCTAAGCTCTGCCTGTGGAGAGCTGAACCAACTCTGCTGCATCACCATCAGCTCCAGAGGATCTGCACCGCAGCGGCGGCTCCATATAGCCACATACCACAGGTGGCGTCACGAATATTATATATAAAAACTTTATTCCCTTTTCTTTATTCCCCTTTTATTGACCGCCCTGGGTCACGGACCGGGTCACCGCCACTGTGACACCCCCAGCACCGATCGGCCCGGCTGCCGAGTACCCCACGGCCCAGGGGGCGCGACAGGTGACATCCTGCATGGGGCATTATATGGGGGGGGAGAAGTGATATCCTGCATGGGCATTATATGGGGGGGGGAGTGACATCCTGCATGGAGCATTATATGGGGGGGGAGTGACATCCTGCATGGGGCATTATATGGGGGAGAGGTGACATCCTGCATGGGGCATTATATGGGGGAGAGGTGACATCTTGCATAGGGCATTATATGGGGAGAGGTCACATCCTGCATGGGGCATTATATGAGGGGAGAGGTCACATCCTGCATGGGGCATTATATGGGGGGTGACATCCTGCATAGAGCATTATATGGGGAAGAGTGACATCCTGCATGGGGCATTATATGGGGGGGTGACATCCTGCATGGGGCATTATATGGGGGGGTGACATCCTGCATGGGGCAATGGGGAGGGAACAGCCTGCATGGGGCATTTTAAGGGGGGAAAAGCCTGCATAGGGAATTATGTGTGGGGAACAGCCTGCATGGAGCATTATATGGGGGCCAGTATCCTGTATGGAGCGTTATAAGGGGGCCAGTATCCTGTACAGAGCATTATATGGGGGCCAGTATCCTGTACGGAGTGTTATATGGGGACCAGTATTCCGTATGAAGCGTTATATGGGGGCAGTATTCTGTATGGAGTATTTTATTGGGGCCAGTATACTGCGTGGAGCGATTTGCCGGTTTCTGAGCTATTGTGGAATTTACAATAGATATACATGTAATGTAAGAAGTGAAATCTTTGCATTGTACTATATATATATTTCGCTGCGGTATCTGTCCATCATGAATCGTGGTATGTGTTAAAGGGGCCACTGAGACTTTCGCCCGGGGTCTAGAAAAACCTGGAGCCGGCCCTGGGCGTAACCTTGGCTTCCCAGGTTTCTTCTGTGACATCCTGGAGACCCCGCGGATGTCGGCCATACAGAGTTCAAATGGCGAGAACCCCGTAGAGGCCTGTGGAACCTCTCGGATGGAGAACAAGAGATACAGTAGGAGGCAGTCCCAGTCGCTACCATCCTTTCCTATGGCCTTCCTCAGCATACTCTTCAGAGTCTTGTTAAACTTTTCCACAAGGCCATCTCTCTGAGGATGGTATACTGAAGTCCTCAGTTGGGAGATTTGCAGGACCTTACATAATTCCCTCATTACCTTACTCAAAAAGGGTGTTCCTTGGTCGGTCAGGATCTCCTTTGGTAAGCCTGTGCGGGAAAAAACGTGGACCAACTCGCGGGCTATACTCTTTGTGGAAGAGTTTCTCAGTGAAATCGCTTCAGGATAGTGGGTGGCATAGTCCAGGAGAACCAATATATATTGATGCCCAGGACCAGATTTAACCAGGGGACCAACCAAGTCCATAGCAATTCTCTCAAACGGCACTTCATTAATGGGCAATGGCACGAGGGGACTTCGAAAGTGAGAGGTGGGGGCGGTTAACTTGCATGTAGGGCAAGACCTGCAATACTTCAATATTTCCCGGTCACATCCGGACCAATAGAACTTCTGCACGATCTGCCCCTGTGTTTTTTTCACTCCCTGATGTCCCCCCAAGACATGTGAATGGGCCATGTCCAACACCTTCCATGTATAGGGGCCCAGCACTATTAACTGCTCCACACGCTCCTCCCTCTCTTTCGTGACCCGGTAAAACCACTCCCCACTCATCATAAAATGGGGAAACCTTGTGTCAGCCCCCAGCTCCTGTGCAACCCCATGTGCCCTGATAGTCATTGTCACCCCCAAGCGTGCGAGAATCTCGGTTTTTAGCTTGCCATACTCTTTGGCGTCCTGCTGTAGCTAAATCATAGCACGCCTTCTGGGGCTCTCCCATCAAGTATGCCACCAGTAAGTTTCTCCCTCTTTGCGACCCTTTCAAACACCATCAGGAAGGCCTCAACGTCATCCCTCGGGGTCATTCTCTGCAAAGCCCGTTTTACGGACGTGGGAGTCATCCGCCGGACTTGGGGTTGGGGCGCTGCCCTGGGTGCCGGTTGCCAGAAGCTGCTTCTGCAGCCATTGTACCTCCTGGTGCTGCTGGATCTGCTGTAACAACAGCCTGTTGGTCTCCTGCTGCTGTGACTGGACCAGGTGTTTCAACAGGTCCTCCATCTTGTCTGGCGATGCTTCCTGGCTTGCGACAGACTTCACCCATGACATGCAGTCCCCCCTGTAGCAGTCGAACGTATCTGCTGGGAACGTTGCCCGCACGTCTAACACCAATTGTAGTGGTTTTACTCACTTGGGTGCGACGGGAGGAAAACAGGAGCCATGTTCCTTTAAAAGTTCAAATGGGTTTATTGCTTCATAAGCCCAGAAGCCAAACAGAAAAGCAAATAGCCTTAAATCAGGCAAACAAAGTAAATGTCCTTAGCAGGTCTCTGCTCACTCAGTCCTGTGTGGCCTACAGGCTGGGGTAGTGTCCAGTATCCAGGCTTGGTCTGGAGACAAACATACACAAGAGCCCTTCTCCCTCCAAACACACAGATCATGTGCCAAACAACAGCCTCCATTTTATAGACTGTTAACCACACCCAGAGGTGAGGTATATGGGTAGCTGGACCCGCCCATTCTCTCCTAGCTACCCGTAACCTGGCTCCCAGGTGCCCCAAACGATCCTCTTAGTGCTCGTGTGCACTAGAGAAACACTCCGGGCTACATCACAGAGACCAGCCATCTCTGTGATACATACCTCCCATCTACTTGACCATTAGCCACCTTACAACAATTACATAAAATAAAAAGTAATAATGAAAGAGAATAACTAAACCTGATGTCACAGAAATGGATCAGAGCTTAGCGGAGGTAGGGACTACAGGAAAACTGACAGAATCTGCAGCAATCTGCACCTTCAAAGCACTGACAAATGACACAGACGCAAATACTTCTTTTTATTAGCTCAAAGTTACTCCCACATACCTCCCCTTGATGAGCTCATGTGGAGGTGAATTCTGGGATGTGCTGGGTCTCTTAGAATTTTATGAGATCCCCAACTTACAGGATATCTTCACCCCTGAAGGTCCCAGGCAGTAGATATTGACATCATATTTCTTATCATGATTTTACCGTTACATAAAGATCAACCATGGCCTGGTGCACATCATCTTTTGGACCGTTATTAAGTTTGGAGGGATTCTAGTGGCCCCACGGTGATGTGAATGAATACGTCATGTCTGTCCCTTTGCTACCATGCTGAAAATCTATATACCATAAAAATTGGATTGATACAAAACCCTAATATTCATATTTGGACAATGGAGATACAAAAGCTGGAACACTCTCAGCCAAATCCTTCGAACCCAGAATGCTTCTTCCTTTTAACTAAGGCAGCCTCTGCACTTCTCTTTCCCTGTGTAAACAGATCTCATAGCTTACTGTCTTTTCCCCAGTAGATATCATGTTTTAATTACCTGGACACTGCAGGAGGTCTCTATTTCAAATGGAGGTTGAACTCTTCCTATGTTTTCTAATTTCCTCATTTCCCTTGTTATAATTATTTTCTTTCTCCATTCTCCAAATGTTCTTTGTGAGGTCCTACTTCAAAAGGAGTTTGAAGTGACAGCTCTTTCTCCCTTCTGGAGAGATCTTATGGATTTTAAAAGACAATAATAAAAAATACACCGTACAACACACTCCCTATGAAAAATATTCAGCCTTTATGGAAGATCAGATTTGTCAGTAGATCTTGAGGTGGTGTGATGCACAGACACAGTTGCTAAATCTCCGGCAACTCTGGCAAAAACTATTGGGATACAAAGATGTGAATACTAACGACAAATTTGGGATACAGTTTTGAAAAATTTTGAAATTGACACATAAAGTTTGTGAGTACAGAGCACCAGGTTAGTCATGTGACCAGGACTCTTTCTTTTTGGGTTTTGCAGAATCTGGACAGATCCTGTATACAGTCTGTGGAAATCATGGTTTATCAGGATCAGAAGAAGCAAGTGATGGTGACGCAGTCCGGAGATATCTTACTGTACAGTCAATACAAGATCAATCTGCCATACACGGATGGTAAGTGCTGCATGCTGGTGCCACGGACTCCTCACCCGTGGTACATGTGCCAGTGGCCTGTATGGGGAGATAAGGCAGCAGAAAACTGTATGTGGCTGGTGTCTGTATGTGGCTGGTGTCTGTATGTGGCTGGTGTCTGTATGTGGCTGGTGTCTGTAATGCACACGCCCGGGCTGAGCGGCGTGTGCGTGTGATTCCACTGGACCGTGCCGGAGAGTGAATGCCTGGAGGGGCATAACTAGGTATTCACCCGATCCGACCAGGGTCGCACGACGGCATACGACGCCAGTGCACCAAGGAGGAACCGAGCAGAGGGACCAGGTGCTACTCCAGGCCAGACCCCGGACATGGCTGTTGACCCACACAGGGGAATACACGAACAGACTGGTTAGGCTGGCACACAGACTGGTGGGAATAGGCAGGCACGACTGGTATGCAGGCAGGCGGGTATGCAGGCAGGGGGGTACAGGCAAGCACGGCTAGAGTGCAGACAGGAAGGCACTAGCAGGTAGGAACACAGGTGGGATAGGACCAAGTACACACTGGGACTCTGGAACAGAACCACAGATGTGGCGGACAAACACAGCAGGACGAGGCCGCCCGGAGCCGTGAGCAAGAGCAGGGCAGGACGAGGCCGCCCGGAGCCGTGAGCAAGAGCAGGGCAGGACGAGGCCGCCCGGAGCCGTGAGCAAGAGCAGGGCAGGACGAGGCCGCCCGGAGCCGTGAGCAAGAGCAGGGCAGGACGAGGCCGCCCGGAGCCGTGAGCAAGAGCAGGGCAGGACGAGGCCGCCCGGAGCCGTGAGCAAGAGCAGGGCAGGACGAGGCCGCCCGGAGCCGTGAGCAAGAGCAGGGCAGGACGAGGCCGCCCGGTGCCGTGAGCAAGAGCAGGGCAGGACGAGGCCGCCCGGAGCCGTGAGCAAGAGCAGGGCAGGACGAGGCCGCCCGGAGCCGTGAGCAAGAGCAGGGCAGGACGAGGCCGCCCGGAGCCGTGAGCAAGAGCAGGGCAGGACGAGGCCGCCCGGAGCCGTGAGCAAGAGCAGGGCAGGACGAGGCCGCCCGGAGCCGTGAGCAAGAGCAGGGCAGGACGAGGCCGCCCGGAGCCGTGAGCAAGAGCAGGGCAGGACGAGGCCGCCCGGAGCCGTGAGCAAGAGCAGGGCAGGACGAGGCCGCCCGGAGCCGTGAGCAAGAGCAGGGCAGGACGAGGCCGCCCGGAGCCGTGAGCAAGAGCAGGGCAGGACGAGGCCGCCCGGAGCCGTGAGCAAGAGCAGGGCAGGACGAGGCCGCCCGGAGCCGTGAGCAAGAGCAGGGCAGGACGAGGCCGCCCGGAGCCGTGAGCAAGAGCAGGGCAGGACGAGGCCGCCCGGAGCCGTGAGCAAGAGCAGGGCAGGACGAGGCCGCCCGGAGCCGTGAGCAAGAGCAGGGCAGGACGAGGCCGCCCGGAGCCGTGAGCAAGAGCAGGGCAGGACGAGACTGCCCGGAGCCGTGAGCAAGAGCAGGGCAGGACGAGACCGCCCGGAGCCGTGAGCAAGAGCAGGGCAGGACGAGACCGCCCGGAGCGGTGAGCAAGAGCAGAGCAGGACGAGACCGCCCGGAGCGGTGAGCAAGAGCAGAGCAGGACGAGACCGCCCGGAGCGGTGAGCAAGAGCAGAGCAGGACGAGACCGCCCGGAGCGGTGAGCAAGAGCAGAGCAGGACGAGACCGCCCGGAGCGGTGAGCAAGAGCAGAGCAGGACGAGACCGCCCGGAGCGGTGAGCAAGAGCAGAGCAGGACGGACAGGGCTCTGTTCACACGGAACAGACAGGAAGGGAAAGGCAGAGCCAGATACCCACAGGGTACTTGCAGTGAAGTAGCGAGTGGACCACAAACTCACAAACGGGAGTACAGAGACAAGAAGCAGGAGTTAGGTACAAGTTCAGACTCTGCAGAAAAAGGAAAGGAACGGACATAGAGAAAAAACAGGTAAAAGATAGGAGAGAGTTCAGACTGGAGCTGAGTGTACGGAGGAGACCGACACTGCAGCGGGATACAGGAGCGGGTCTGGGAATACGGCCCCCAGAGAGGCAGGACGAACAGGCAAGGAGCGTGTTCAGACAGGACAGACAAGATACAGGAGCGGGTCTAGGTAATCAGCCCCTAGAAGGCGGGAGGAACAGGCTAGGAGCGTGTTCAGACAGGGCAGACAAGATACAGGAGCGGGTCTAGGTAATCGGCCCCTAGAAGGCGGGAGGAACAGGCTAGGAGCGTGTTCAGACAGGCCTGGAAATACAGCCTCCAGGATAGGCAGACAAGAGAACACAGAACGGGACCTGGCACCTTCAGAGTGAACGCACACACTGAATGAAACACAATGCTCAGGCAGGGATTGATTGGGGGCAGCTGGGTTAAATACCAGGTGACAGACAGCAATAGGCTGAGGACGCACAAGGGGTGTGACCCACAGCAGGTACAAAAAGCAGGAAGTGATCGGGCGCCACCCTTAAGCAGCAGAAACAGACACAAACAGACAGCATGGAGGGAAGCCAGAGAGATATTCTGGACTGGAGATCAAGTGCGCGCTCTTGCACAGTGGGAGATGGACCACTATGCAAGGACGCCGCCAGGTATGTTACAGTGTCTGTATATGGCTGGTATCTGTATGTGGCTGGTATCTGTATGTGGCTGGTATCTGTATGTGGCTGGTATCTGTATGTGGCTGGTGTCTGTATGTGGCTGGTGTCTGTATGTGGCTGGTGTCTGTATGTGGCTAGTGTCTGTATGTGGCTAGTGTCTGTATGTGGCTAGTGTCTGTATGTGGCTGCTGTCTGTATGTGGCTGCTGTCTGTATATGGCTGCTGTCTGTATGTGGCTGGTGTCTGTATGTGGCTGGTGTCTGTATGTGGCTGGTGTCTGTATGTGGCTGGTGTCTGTATGTGGCTGGTGTCTGTATGTGGCTGGTGTCTCTATGTGGCTGGTGTCTCTATGTGGCTGGTGTCTCTATGTGGCTGGTGTCTGTATGTGGCTGGTGTCTGTATGTGGCTGGTGTCTGTATGTGGCTGGTGTCTGTATATGGCTGGTGTCTGTATATGGCTGGTGTCTGTATGTGGCTGGTGTCTGTATGTGGCTGGTGTCTGTATGTGGCTGGTGTCTGTATGTGGCTGGTGTCTGTATGTGACTGGTGTCTGTATGTGACTGGTATCTGTATGTGACTGGTATCTGTATGTGACTGGTATCTGTATGTGGCTGGTGTCTCTATGTGGCTGGTGTCTGTGTGTGGCTGGTATCTGTATGTGGCTGGTATCTGTATGTGGCTGGTATCTGTATGTGGCTGGTGTCTGTATGTGGCTGGTGTCTGTATGTGGCTGGTGTCTGTATGTGGCTGGTGTCTGTATGTGGCTGGTGTCTGTATATGGCTGGTGTCTGTATATGGCTGGTGTCTGTATGTGACTGGTATCTGTATGTGGCTGGTGTCTGTATGTGGCTGGTGTCTGTATGTGGCTGGTGTCTGTATGTGGCTGGTGTCTGTATGTGGCTGGTGTCTGTATGTGGCTGGTGTCTGTATGTGGCTGGTATCTGTATGTGGCTGGTATCTGTATGTGGCTGGTGTCTGTATGTGGCTGGTGTCTGTATATGGCTGGTATCTGTATATGGCTGGTATCTGTATATTGCTGGTGTCTGTATGTGGCTGGTGTCTGTATGTGGCTGGTGTCTGTATGTGGCTGGTGTCTGTATGTGTCACGCTGTCTCAGTATACTGGAGGTAGGGGGCCTAAGCTGACCCTAAGCTGGGGCCCTGACTAATCCCTCAACCTGGAGGTACTGTTAAAGGTACAGAGGTCCAGGCCGCCAGCGTAACCCCTACCTCCTGAGGATCCCTGCACCTAAGTAATCTAGTCCTGAGATGGACCCCGATCACAACAAAAGGGGACAAGAAATAATATGCCCACACACAGTACTTAGACGAACGAGACAGTACAAGGGAAAAACCAAAACCACCTTGCATACAACAACTGCACAACTACAACAGAGGGAACACCAACGGGAAAGGAGATAAATGATAAAGCGAGGAAGGGAAAAAACACTCCAAGTACACTTATCTCAGAAACTCCAAACACCACGATCCGCTCTGTAAGTCTGAATGAAATGCTTTCACCGACACTTCCCAAACAGACCAGCAGGCATTTGAAGGAGTCTCACTACAGAAGTATTGATTGCAGCTGGGCGAGGCTGGACCTCGTCTAGCACAGAGAGAGAGAGAATTAACTCCCTCACTGCCGAAAAACACAAAGCACCAACAAGTCAGCTGCGAGAAGTCAGGCTGTGTACTCGTGACGATCTTCGTGGCGACACACCCGTGACAGTACCCCCCCTTCTACGAGGGGCCTCCGGACCCTCAGGGCCAGGTTTATCCGGGTGAGTCGTGTGGAAGGCCCGAACTAATCGGTCTGCGTTAATATCCGACGCAGGAACCCACATCCTCTCCTCAGGACCATACCCTTTCCAATGAACCAGGTACTGAAGGGACCGGCGATTAAAACGTGAATCGATGACCCTTGATACCTGGAACTCCAAGTTACCATTGACCACCACTGGAGGGGGAGGTAAAGGTGACGGTACCACCGGCGCCACATACCTCTTAAGCAATGATCTGTGGAACACGTTGTGAATTTTAAACGTAGGGGGGAGGTCAAGACGGAATGCCACCGGATTAATAATAGAACTGATTCTGTACGGCCCGATGAACCTGGGACCCAGTTTCCAGGAGGGAACCTTAAGTTTAATATTCCTGGTAGACAACCATACCCGATCGTTCACACTTAGGTCCGGACCAGACACTCTCCTCCTATCAGCCATACGTTTGTATTGGTTCCCCATAGTATTCAGATTCTTCAGCACCCCTCTCCATACTGAAGCGAGTGATGAGGAAAATCGTTCCTCCTCAGGAACCCCCGAAGAGCCCCCCCTACTGAAAGTACAAAACTGGGGGTGAAAACCATATGCCCCAAAAAACGGGGACTTACCAGTGGACTCGCTCCGCCTATTATTAAGAGCAAACTCTGCCAGAGGTAAGAAAGAAGCCCAGTCCTCCTGGTTCTCTGACACAAAACACCGGAGATATGTCTCCAAGCTCTGGTTCATACGTTCCGTCTGACCATTGGTCTGAGGATGAAAAGCCGATGAGAATGACAAATGCATCCCCCGCCGTGCACAAAACGCCTTCCAGAACTTGGACACAAACTGAGACCCCCGATCAGACACCACCTCGGAGGGTACCCCGTGAAGCCTCACAATCTCCCCAATGAACACCTGCGCAAGAGTTTTAGCATTAGGGAGAGCCGGAAGAGCGATAAAATGTGCCATCTTGCTGAACCTGTCCACTACAACGAGTATGACCGTTTTACCCGAAGACGGAGGGAGGTCCGTAATAAAGTCCATAGATAGATGAGTCCAAGGACGCTCCGGGATCTTCAAAGGTAAGAGGGCCCCAGACGGACGGGTATGTGAGGTCTTAGAGCGCGCACAAACCCCACAGGACGCGACAAAAGTTACCACCTCCTTATGTAAGTTAGGCCACCAAAACCGACGCGAGAGGAGATCCACAGTTGCTTTACTCCCCGGGTGTCCTGCAAAAACTGAGTTATGGTGTGCCTCGATCACCTTTTGTCGCAACTGATCTGGAACAAACAGTCTCCCCGGAGGTCCAACAGGGGCGTCCCCCTGAGCCTCCAATACCTCCTCCTCCAGCTCAGAGCATACTGCCGAAACCACCACCCCCTCCTGAAGGATAGGAATCGGGTCGTCCGTATTCCCGGCCCCAGGGAAACTACGAGATAAGGCATCCGCCTTTACATTTTTTGACCCAGGACGATATGTAACGACAAAATTAAACCTGGTAAAAAACAATGACCACCTAGCTTGTCTGGGATTCAGACGTTTCGCGGACTCCAGATATAGCAGGTTCTTGTGATCGGTGATAACGGTGACCAGATGGACTGCCCCCTCTAAAAAATGGCGCCACTCCTCAAAAGCTAACTTGATGGCCAAGAGTTCCCTATTTCCGACATCGTAATTCCTCTCAGCGGACGACAATTTTTTAGAGAAAAAGGCGCACGGATGCCACTTACCAGGGGACGAACCTTGTGACAATACTGCTCCCACCCCTACCTCGGAAGCGTCTACCTCTACAATGAATGGCTGTGACGCATCAGGTTGAATGAGTATGGGTGCCGAGGCAAAACATTTTTTCAAGGAGGAGAATGCTTGACAAGCCTTGTCAGACCACCTAGAAAAATCCGTCCCCTTTTTAGTCATGTCTGTGAGAGGCTTAACCATGGACGAGAAATTACGAATGAACTTCCGGTAATAATTAGCAAACCCCAGGAAACGTTGTAGTGCCTTAAGATTCTCTGGCCGATCCCACTCAAGAACTGCCCGCACTTTCCCAGGGTCCATACGAAAACCGGACGCTGAAACCAGGAAGCCTAAAAACTGGAGTTCCTGTACGGCGAACACACACTTTTCCCATTTGGCATACAGTTTATTATCCCGCAAGATCTGTAACACCTGCCTAACGTGCTCCTGATGAGACACCAGATCCGGCGAGTAAATTAAGATATCATCCAGATATATGACAACAAACTGTCCCACCAGGCGGCGAAAAATGTCATTAACAAAGTGTTGGAACACCGCCGGGGCATTAGTCAGACCGAATGGCATGACAAGGTTCTCATAATGCCCCTCCGGAGTGTTAAACGCCGTCTTCCACTCATCCCCCTCCTTCATCCTAATCAGATTGTACGCCCCCCTGAGATCCAACTTAGAGAACCATTTGGCGCCCACGATCTGATTAAAGAGATCGGGAATAAGTGGGAGCGGATACGGATCTCGGACCGTAATCCGATTAAGTTCATGGAAATCCAGGCAAGGGCGTAGGCCTCCATCTTTCTTCTTAACAAAGAAGAACCCCGCAGCCACCGGTGAAGATGAAGGTCTAATATGCCCCTTAGCCAGACTTTCTGAAATATAATCCTTCATGGCCTGCCTCTCAGGACCAGAAAGGTTATACAACCTAGCTTTAGTTAACTTGGCCTCAGGGAGCAGTTTTACAGAACAGTCATACTCGCGATGAGGAGGTAGTTCCTGACACCCTTTCTCCGAGAATACATCCTCAAAGTCCGCCAGAAATGGAGGTAAGACCCAAGGAGTAACCGCACCGATGACCGTGTTCATGCAGTTTTTATTACAGAATTTACTCCATTGGCTTATCTCTCTGGTTTGCCAATTAATAACCGGGTTATGCTTAGCTAACCAGGGAAGGCCCAACACTATAGGAGTGGGAAGACCCTCCAACACGTAGCAAGACAACAGTTCTTTATGTATCGCCCCCACTTGAAGTTTTACGTCATGCACAGCTTGCAAAAAACTTCCCTGACCGAGAGGCCTGGCATCGATCGAGAATATGGGGATGGGTTTAGCCAACTCACTCAATCGCATACCTTGAACCCGGGCAAACCGAGCATCAACCAGATTAGCCCCGGCCCCACTATCCAGAAGAACAGATATCCTCTCAGTTCTCGTACCCACCACCACCTCCGCCGGTACGAGAAACTGAGACGAACCTAGGGACGAAATACCTACTCCCAGATTGCCGTCCACCACACAACCTGGGATCAACAGTTTTCCGACGACTCTTCACTCTGCAAGGGACGGGATGGACACCCCCCAATAAAATGTCCCTTTCTCCCGCAGAAGAAACACCTTCCTGTCTTATGGCGCACCACCGGTCCCCTCCCCCGAAATGATGTCCCTCCTAATTGCATAGGCTCCTCTGGACTAACCAGGGGAACCACCATATGAGGGGACCTTGTAGGAGGTGGAGTCATCACAGGGGGTAGAGTTATCCCGCACCTCTCCCAAAGCCGTCTGTCAACGCGAATAGCAAGGGCCATAGCGGCTTCCAGTGACGCGGGAGAGTCATACTGTGCCAACACATCCTGTAATTTGTCGGATAAACCATGACAAAACTGGCTCCTAAGAGCCGGGTCATTCCACTGGGTGTCCGTGGCCCACCTACGGAACTCCGAACAGAATTCCTCCGCCGGACGATCTCCCTGCTGGATCCTACGTAACTTAGACTCAGCAAGGTAGATCCGATCTGGGTCATCATATACGAGTCCCAGAGCAGCGAAAAACCTATCCACTGACTGGAGAGCCGGGGAGCCCGGGGGAAGAGAGAACGCCCAAGATTGTGGGTCCCCTAGTAGGAGCGAGATGACAATTCCCACCCTTTGTTCTTCACTCCCCGATGACCGAGGCCGCAGCCGAAAGTACAACTTGCATGCCTCCCGGAAAACAAAAAAATTGTCCCGCCCCCCAGTGAACCTGTCAGGGAGAGCTACTTTAGGTTCTGGTCCGGCTTGCTCCTGAGGATGCAAAACCTTGGACCTAACGTCCGCCAGCTCCATGGACAAACTCTGCAACTGCCGAGCTAGACCGGCTACTGGATCCATGGTAGCTGGAGAAAAACTAAGTGGGTCGGTGAAAATGTCACGCTGTCTCAGTATACTGGAGGTAGGGGGCCTAAGCTGACCCTAAGCTGGGGCCCTGACTAATCCCTCAACCTGGAGGTACTGTTAAAGGTACAGAGGTCCAGGCCACCAGCGTAACCCCTACCTCCTGAGGATCCCTGCACCTAAGTAATCTAGTCCTGAGAAGGACCCCGATCACAACAAAAGGGGACAAGAAATAATATGCCCACACACAGTACTTAGACGAACGAGACAGTACAAGGGAAAAACCAAAACCACCTTGCATACAACAACTACACAACTACAACAGAGGGAACACCAACGGGAAAGGAGATAAATGATAAAGCGAGGAAGGGAAAAAACACTCCAAGTACACTTATCTCAGAAACTCCAAACACCACGATCCGCTCTGTAAGTCTGAATGAAATGCTTTCACCGACACTTCCCAAACAGACCAGCAGGCATTTGAAGGAGTCTCACTACAGAAGTATTGATTGCAGCTGGGCGAGGCTGGACCTCGTCTAGCACAGAGAGAGAGAGAATTAACTCCCTCACTGCCGAAAAACACAAAGCACCAACAAGTCAGCTGCGAGAAGTCAGGCTGTGTACTCGTGACGATCTTTGTGGCGACACACCCGTGACAGTATGTGGCTGGTATCTGTATGTGGCTGGTGTCTGTATATGGCTGGTGTCTGTATGTGGCTGGTGTCTGTATGTGGCTGGTGTCTGTATGTGGCTGGTATCTGTATGTGGCTGGTGTCTGTATGTGGCTGGTGTCTGTATGTGGCTGGTGTCTGTATGTGGCTGGTGTCTGTATGTGGCTGGTGTCTGTATGTGGCTGGTATCTGTATGTGGCTGGTGTCTGTATGTGGCTGGTATCTGTATGTGGCTGGTGTCTGTATGTGGCTGGTGTCTGTATGTGGCTGGTATCTGTATGTGGCTGGTGTCTGTATGTGGCTGGTGTATGTGGCTGGTATCTGTATGTGGCTGGTATCTGTATGTGGCTGGTGTCTGTATGTGGCTGGTGTCTGTATGTGGCTGGTGTCTGTATGTGGCTGGTGTCTGTATGTGGCTGGTATCTGTATGTGGCTGGTATCTGTATGTGGCTGGTGTCTGTATGTGGCTGGTATCTGTATGTGGCTGGTGTCTGTATGTGGCTGGTATCTGTATGTGGCTGGTGTCTGTATGTGGCTGGTGTATGTGGCTGGTATCTGTATGTGGCTGGTATCTGTATGTGGCTGGTGTCTGTATGTGGCTGGTATCTGTATGTGGCTGGTGTCTGTATGTGGCTGGTGTCTGTATGTGGCTGGTGTCTGTATGTGGCTGGTGTCTGTATGTGGCTGGTGTCTGTATGTGGCTGGTATCTGTATGTGGCTGGTGTCTGTATGTGGCTGGTATCTGTATGTGGCTGGTGTCTGTATGTGGCTGGTATCTGTATGTGGCTGGTGTCTGTATGTGGCTGGTGTCTGTATGTGGCTGGTATCTGTATGTGGCTGGTGTCTGTATGTGGCTGGTGTCTGTATGTGGCTGGTGTCTGTATGTGGCTGGTATCTGTATGTGGCTGGTGTCTGTATGTGGCTGGTGTCTGTATGTGGCTGGTATCTGTATGTGGCTGGTGTCTGTATGTGGCTGGTGTCTGTATGTGGCTGGTGTCTGTATGTGGCTGGTGTCTGTATGTGGCTGGTGTCTGTATGTGGCTGGTGTCTGTATGTGGCTGGTATCTGTATGTGGCTGGTGTCTGTATGTGGCTGGTGTCTGTATGTGGCTGGTGTCTGTATGTGGCTGGTGTCTGTATGTGGCTGGTGTCTGTATGTGGCTGGTGTCTGTATGTGGCTGGTATCTGTATGTGGCTGGTATCTGTATGTGGCTGGTGTCTGTATGTGGCTGGTATCTGTATGTGGCTGGTGTCTGTATGTGGCTGGTGTTATGTTCTGCTACCAGAGCTAAGGAAAGAGAGGAGATCTGTCCCTACGATAGAACTCAGCTGAATCCCTACGATGTAACAGGGAACCTGATCCTGCGATCAGACCTGTTAAAGTCCTAAGCTAGTCTGTACGAAGACCTATAGATGTGGGGGAGGAATCCCTACAAGTACTAAGGACTGGGAGGAATATGGGACACCTCCTAACAGAAATAGTAGCAGACAGACGAACAAACAAAATATAAAGAACATAGAGGTCAGTAAACCAAGCAAACTAACAGAGCAAGACACAGAGCACAGGCTAGCTAGAAAGTAGATATACAATGAAGTCCAGCAAAGCCAGAAGGGCGGAGCAGGACTAAATAGGCCAACAAGGTCATGTGACCAGCAAAGGAAAAAAAACCTAACAGCAAGGTTCTAACAGTACCCCCCCTTCTAAGAGGATCCTCCGGATCCCCTAGGACCAGGCTTATCAGGAAATCTCCTGTGAAATGTTCTGATAAGTCTGGACGCGGAAACATCATCTGACCTCACCCAAGAGTTATCCTCGGGTCCGAAACCTTTCCAGGCCACAAGATACTGCAAACTACCTCTATACCGTCTAGAGTCAAGGATGCGAGAAATTTCATATTCCCCGTCCTCCACCACCGGAGGAACAGAGGCAGAGGCGTCACCATCCGACACAACAGCTTTTTTTAACAGAGAGACATGAAAGACCGGATTAATTCTCCAGGAGGTAGGAACCTCCAACCTAACAGCAGATTGGTTGACAACCTGAAGCACCTTAAAGGGCCCTACAAACTTGGGACCCAATTTCTTAGAAGGAATCCTCAACCGCAGATTCCTAGAGGACAACCAAACCATGTCACCAACAGCGAACAAAACCTCCTGTCGTTTCCTATCAAAGTAGTCTTTAGATTTTCTGTTGGCCTCCTGAAGATTACCACGCACATCCGTCCAAACTCTTTCCAAATCACCGGAAAAATTCTCCTCCTCAGGCACGGCAGATCCCAACTTGGAGAACGACCCAAACGACGGATGTCTCCCAGAACAACAAAAAAAAGGCGAACAACCAGCAGAAGAAGATGTATGATTGTTCAGAGCAAATTCGGCAAGTGGCAGAAACTCAGACCACCCCTCTTGATTGTCTGCCACAAAACAACGCAAGAACTGCTCAACATCCTGGTTTTTCCTTTCTGTCTGGCCATTAGATTCAGGATGATATCCGGACGAAAACGACAAATGAATTCCCAACCTGTCACAAAAGGCACGCCAAAAACGAGCCACGAACTGAGGACCCCTATCAGAAACAATGTCAGTAGGAACGCCATGAAGTCTGACAATTTCCTTGACAAAGGCCTTAGCGAGAGTTTTAGCGCAGGGCAGTTTGATGAAGGGAACCAAGTGACACATCTTACTAAAACGGTCCACGACCACCCAGATGACAGTAAAACCCTCAGAGGGGGGAAGGTCAGTTATAAAGTCCATAGCCAAATGTGTCCAAGGAGCACTGGGGACCTCCAAAGGACAAAGCAACCCCGCAGCAGGAGTATGTGAGGACTTAGATCTAGCACATACAGTACATTGGCGTACCCACTTAATGACTTCCTTCTGCCATCCAGGCCACCAAAAACTGCGACCCACCAGTCTCTTGGTCTCAGAGATTCCGGGATGACCTGCCAACCGAGATTCGTGACACTCAACAAACAAATCTCTCCTAAAGGTCCCAGGCACAAACAACCTCCCATGAGGAGTGTTAGATGGGGCATTCTCCTGAGCTTTAAGAATCTCATCTTCCAAAACGGAGTCTAAAGCAGCTATCACAACACCTTCTTGTAAAATGTTTTCCTCTTTCTCAGCACCGACTATGGGAGAAAAACTGCGAGACAAGGCATCCGCCTTAACATTCTTAGTACCAGGGATGTAAGTAACGGAGAAATTAAACCGCGAGAAAAACAGTGCCCACCTAGCCTGACGGGCATTCAGGCGCTTGGCAGCGTCAAGATATATCAGATTTTTATGATCCGTAAGAACCTGAACGGGAAATTCCGCACCTTCCAAGAAGTGGCGCCAGTGTTCAAATGCGAGTTTAATAGCCAATAATTCCCGATTACCAATATCGTAATTCAATTCAGTCTCCGAAAATTTTTTTGAAAAAAAGGCACAGGGATGTAATCCATCCCCGTTATCCTGAGACAATACTGCGCCAACCCCCACAGA
Source organism: Phyllobates terribilis (assembly GCF_046119375.1). Taxonomy (NCBI): domain Eukaryota; kingdom Metazoa; phylum Chordata; class Amphibia; order Anura; family Dendrobatidae; genus Phyllobates; species Phyllobates terribilis. Next base: position 176,036,882 of record NW_027362773.1, read on the forward strand.
GGAAGCATCAACCTCAACCAAAAACGGCCTAGTAACATCAGGCTGCATAAGGATGGGAGCAGAGGTGAACCTCTCCTTGAGATACACAAAAGCTTCAATGGCCTCAGAAGACCACTGAACCGCATCAGCACCTTTCCTGGTGAGATCAGTCAGAGGTTTGACAATACTAGAAAAAATTTTTATGAATTTTCTATAGTAATTGGCGAAACCCAAAAACCTCTGTATCGATTTCAAACCAATAGGCCTAGGCCATTCCTGCACAGCCTGAACCTTAACCGGATCCATCTCAAAACCTTTGCTGGAGATAATGTAGCCCAAAAAACTAATTCTCTGTACAGCGAACTCACATTTCTCCAGCTTAGCAAAAAGCGAATTGTCCATTAATAACTGTAATACCTCACGCACGCTCCGCCAATGAGACTCCAGATCTGGCGAATAAATCAAAATGTCATCCAAATACACAACCACATTTTTACCGATCAAAGGTCTAAGGATGTCATTAATCAGATTCTGAAAAAATGCAGGAGCATTAGTAAGACCAAAAGGCATAACCAGATTCTCAAAATGACCCACAGGAGTGTTAAAAGCAGTCTTCCATTCATCACCCTCCTTCATGCGCAACAGATTGTATGCCCCCTTAAGGTCAATTTTAGAGAACCACTTGGCCCCCATTAACTGGTTAAACAGATCAGGAATCAATGGCAGTGGGTAAGGATTGCGTACCGTAATTTTGTTAATCTCACGAAAATCCAGACAAGGACGTAAACCGCCGTCCTTTTTTTTTACAAAAAAAAATCCAACCGCCACAGGAGACTTAGAGGGCCTAATGTGACCGGCGGCCAAACTTGTCTGTATGTATTCCTCCAAAGCCTTCCTCTCAGGAATAGTAAGGTTAAATAAACGACTTTTAGGAAGAGTCGCTCCAGGGACAAATTCAATAGAACAATCATAGTCTCTATGGGGAGGCAAAACCTGCGATTCCTTCTCAGAAAAAACTCTCCAAAAATCCTGAATAGGAACAGGCAATTCTCCCCTATCCAAAGCTGCAATACGCCCGTTACAACACTTGTCATAACATTTAGGGCTCCAGGATTTAATTTCACTGGTAGACCAATCCAGTACAGGATTGTGAAATTTTAACCAAGGCAATCCCAATATTACTGGAGAAGGCAAGTTATTCAACACTACCAAATCCAATTTCTCATGGTGAACACCATTAATAGTGAGAGGAAATTCACTGACCTTGAGAGTAATATTCTTCAAAGGGGAGCCATCCACAGAAACCACAGCAATGGGGGATGATAAAGGTTCAGGTTTTAAATTGAGTTTTTCCACGAATCCCCCATCAATTACATTCAGTGTAGACCCGCAATCAACAAACACCCGAAATTCCATTAATTTTTCCTGAGCAATCGTGGAAGCAGCTAAAAATATACCCTTGGAATTTAAACAGGCAATACGGGCATGACTGACCATTTTTTTTTCTTTCTTCATACGAAGCTCACAGCCTTTAATCAAATGACCAGATTTTCCGCAGTAGAAACACAAGCCTTTCGAAAAACGACGGTCTTTTTCTTGAGAGCGAGGTGCCACCGATCCAATCTCCATCGGTTCACCACTGTTAGTACACACATTATCATAACCAGAAACTGACATAGCAGAGGATTTGCTCTCATTAACCCTAGCACGCAGTCTTCTATCCACCCGTATAGCTAATTGCATAGCCTGTTGCAAATCCTCAGGTGTAGGATAAGCAATTAGCAGGTCTTTAACCCTTTCACTGAGCCCAGCAAGAAATAGACTTTTCAGAGCAGAATCGTTCCACCCTGTTTGAGTGGACCAACGACGAAAATGTGTACAATATTTTTCCACATTACCTGATCCTTGTTTTAAACATCTCAACTCAGTCTCAGCTGATGCGACACGGTCAGGATCATCATATAATAGTCCTAAAGCAGAAAAAAAACTATCCACTGATCTGAAGCATGTATCACTAGGTTGCAAAGAAAAGGCCCACTCCTGAGGCTCTTTGCGCAAAAGTGACATTATGAACCCTACGCGCTGGGATTCATCCCCAGAGGACTTGGGTCTCAAACGAAAATACAATAAGCAAGCATTTTTAAATGAAAAAAATTCTCGATGTTCACCAAAAAATAAATCCGGCAAACATACCTTAGGCTCCAAGAAATGTGCTCCAGGACAGTTACTCACGTGCTGACGGAGCTCGGCCACCTCCAGAGAGAGTCCCTGCAGGCAATGAGCCAAATCCTGAACCGACACCATGATGGAACAGAAAAATCTTTCCTTAGAGAATTTGCTGGCTGGACTTACTGTTATGATCTGCTACCAGAGCTAAGGAAAGAGAGGAGATCTGTCCCTACTATGAGACTCAGCTGAATCCCTACGATGTAACAGGGAACCTGATCCTGCGATCAGACCTGCTAAAGTCCTAATCTAGTCTGTACGAAGACCTATAGATGTGGGGAGGGAATCCCTACAAGTACTAAGGACTGGGAGGAATATGGGACACCTCCTAACAGAAATAGTAGCAGACAGACGAACAAACAAAATAGATAGAACATAGAGGTCCGTAGACCAAGCAAACTAACAGAGCAAGACACAGAGCACAGGCTAGCTAGAAAGTAGATATACAATGAAGTCCAGCAAAGCCAGAAGGGCGGAGCAGGACTAAATAGGCCAACAAGGTCATGTGACCAGCAAAGGAAAAAAAACCTAACAGCAAGGTTCTAACAGCTGGTGTCTGTATGTGGCTGGTGTCTGTATGTGGCTGGTGTCTGTATGTGGCTGGTGTCTGTATGTGGCTGGTATCTGTATGTGGCTGGTATCTGTATGTGGCTGGTGTCTGTATGTGGCTGGTGTCTGTATGTGGCTGGTGTCTGTATGTGGCTGGTGTCTGTATGTGGCTGGTGTCTGTATGTGGCTGGTATCTGTATGTGGCTGGTGTCTGTATGTGGCTGGTGTCTGTATGTGGCTGGTGTCTGTATGTGGCTGGTGTCTGTATGTGGCTGGTGTTTGTATATGGCTGGTGTCTGTATGTGGCTGGTGTCTGTATGTGGCTGGTGTCTGTATATGACTGGTGTCTGTATGTGGCTGGTGTCTGTATATAGCTGGTGTCTGTATATGGCTGGTGTCTGTATATGGCTGGTATCTGTATATGGCTGGTGTCTGTATATGGCTGGTGTCTGTATGTGGCTGGTGTCTGTATATGGCTGGTGTCTGTATGTGGCTGGTGTCTGTATGTGGCTAGTGTCTGTATGTGGCTGGTATCTGTATGTGGCTGGTGTCTGTATGTGGCTGGTGTCTGTATGTGGCTGGTGTCTGTATGTGACTGGTATCTGTATGTGGCTGGTGTCTGTATATGGCTGGTATCTGTATGTGGCTGGTGTCTGTATGTGGCTGGTGTCTGTATGTGGCTGGTGTCTGTATGTGGCTGGTGTCTGTATATGGCTGGTATCTGTATGTGGCTGGTGTCTGTATGTGGCTGGTGTCTGTATATGGCTGGTATCTGTATGTGGCTGGTGTCTGTATGTGGCTGGTGTCTGTATGTGGCTGGTGTCTGTATGTGGCTGGTGTCTGTATGTGGCTAGTGTCTGTATGTGGCTGGTATCTGTATGTGGCTGGTGTCTGTATATGGCTGGTGTCTGTATGTGGCTGGTGTCTGTATGTGGCTGGTGTCTGTATGTGGCTGGTGTCTGTATGTGGCTGGTGTCTGTATATGGCTGGTGTCTGTATGTGGCTGGTGTCTGTATGTGGCTGGTATCTGTATGTGGCTGGTGTCTGTATGTGGCTGGTGTCTGTATGTGGCTGGTATCTGTATGTGACTGGTGTCTGTATGTGGCTGGTATCTGTATGTGGCTGGTGTCTGTATGTGGCTGGTGTCTGTATGTGGCTGGTGTCTGTATATGGCTGGTGTCTGTATGTGGCTGGTATCTGTATGTGGCTGGTGTCTGTATGTGGCTGGTATCTGTATGTGGCTGGTGTCTGTATGTGGCTGGTGTCTGTATGTGGCTGGTGTCTGTATGTGGCTGGTGTCTGTATGTGACTGGTGTCTGTATGTGGCTGGTGATCTGTATGTGGCTGGTGTCTGTATGTGGCTGGTATCTGTATGTGGCTGGTGTCTGTATGTGGCTGGTGTCTGTATGTGGCTGGTATCTGTATGTGGCTGGTGTCTGTATATGGCTGGTATCTGTATGTGGCTGGTGTCTGTATATGGCTGGTGTCTGTATGTGGCTGGTGTCTGTATGTGGCTGGTGTCTGTATGTGGCTGGTGTCTGTATATGGCTGGTGTCTGTATGTGGCTGGTGTCTGTATATGGCTGGTGTCTGTATATGACTGGTGTCTGTATGTGGCTGGTGTCTGTATGTGGCTGGTATCTGTATGTGGCTGGTGTCTGTATGTGGCTGGTATCTGTATATGGCTGGTGTCTGTATGTGGCTGGTATCTGTATGTGGCTGGTGTCTGTATATGACTGGTGTCTGTATGTGGCTGGTGTCTGTATGTGGCTGGTATCTGTATGTGGCTGGTGTCTGTATGTGGCTGGTATCTGTATATGGCTGGTGTCTGTATGTGGCTGGTGTCTGTATATGGCTGGTGTCTGTATGTGGCTGGTGTCTGTATATGACTGGTGTCTGTATGTGGCTGGTGTCTGTATGTGGCTGGTATCTGTATGTGGCTGGTGTCTGTATGTGGCTGGTATCTGTATATGGCTGGTGTCTGTATGTGGCTGGTGTCTGTATATGGCTGGTGTCTGTATGTGGCTGGTGTCTGTATGTGGCTGGTGTCTGTATGTGGCTGGTGTCTGTATGTGGCTGGTGTCTGTATGTGGCTGGTATCTGTATGTGGCTGGTATCTGTATGTGGCTGGTGTCTGTATATGGCTGGTATCTGTATGTGGCTGGTGTCTGTATGTGGCTGGTATCTGTATATGGCTGGTGTCTGTATGTGGCTGGTATCTGTATATGGCTGGTGTCTGTATGTGGCTGGTGTCTGTATGTGGCTGGTATCTGTATGTGGCTGGTGTCTGTATGTGGCTGGTATCTGTATATGGCTGGTGTCTGTATGTGGCTGGTGTCTGTATGTGGCTGGTATCTGTATGTGGCTGGTGTCTGTATATGGCTGGTATCTGTATGTGGCTGGTGTCTGTATGTGGCTGGTATCTGTATATGGCTGGTGTCTGTATGTGGCTGGTATCTGTATATGGCTGGTGTCTGTATGTGGCTGGTGTCTGTATGTGGCTGGTATCTGTATGTGGCTGGTGTCTGTATGTGGCTGGTATCTGTATATGGCTGGTGTCTGTATGTGGCTGGTGTCTGTATGTGGCTGGTATCTGTATGTGGCTGGTATCTGTATGTGGCTGGTGTCTGTATATGGCTGGTATCTGTATGTGGCTGGTGTCTGTATGTGGCTGGTGTCTGTATGTGGCTGGTGTCTGTATGTGGCTGGTATCTGTATGTGGCTGGTATCTGTATGTGGCTGGTATCTGTATATGGCTGGTGTCTGTATGTGGCTGGTGTCTGTATGTGGCTGGTATCTGTATGTGGCTGGTGTCTGTATGTGGCTGGTGTCTGTATGTGGCTGGTGTCTGTATATGGCTGGTGTCTGTATGTGGCTGGTGTCTGTATGTGGCTGGTGTCTGTATATGGCTGGTGTCTGTATGTGGCTGGTGTCTGTATGTGGCTGGTGTCTGTATGTGGCTGGTGTCTGTATATGACTGGTATCTGTATGTGGCTGGTGTCTGTATGTGGCTGGTGTCTGTATGTGGCTGGTGTCTGTATGTGGCTGGTGTCTGTAGTATGGCTGGTGTCTGTATGTGGCTGGTGTCTGTATGTGGCTGGTGTCTGTATGTGGCTGGTATCTGTATGTGGCTGGTGTCTGTATGTGGCTGGTGTCTGTATGTGGCTGGTGTCTGTATGTGGCTGGTGTCTGTATGTGGCTGGTGTCTGTATGTGGCTGGTATCTGTATGTGGCTGGTATCTGTATGTGGCTGGTGTCTGTATGTGGCTGGTGTCTGTATGTGGCTGGTATCTGTATGTGGCTGGTATCTGTATGTGGCTGGTGTCTGTATGTGGCTGGTGTCTGTATATGGCTGGTGTCTGTATGTGGCTGTGTCTGTATGTGGCTGGTGTCTGTATGTGGCTGGTGTCTGTATGTGGCTGGTATCTGTATGTGGCTGGTATCTGTATATGGCTGGTGTCTGTATGTGGCTGGTGTCTGTATGTGGCTGGTGTCTGTATGTGGCTGGTATCTGTATGTGGCTGGTATCTGTATGTGGCTGGTATCTGTATGTGGCTGGTGTCTGTATGTGGCTGGTATCTGTATGTGGCTGGTATCTGTATGTGGCTGGTATCTGTATGTGGCTGGTGTCTGTATGTGGCTGGTGTCTGTATGTGGCTGGTATCTGTATGTGGCTGGTATCTGTATGTGGCTGGTGTCTGTATGTGCTGGTATCTGTATGTGGCTGGTGTCTGTATGTGGCTGGTATCTGTATGTGGCTGGTGTCTGTATGTGGCTGGTGTCTGTATGTGGCTGGTATCTGTATGTGGCTGGTATCTGTATGTGGCTGGTGTCTGTATGTGGCTGGTGTCTGTATGTGGCTGGTATCTGTATGTGGCTGGTATCTGTATATGGCTGGTGTCTGTATGTGGCTGGGTGTCTGTATGTGGCTGGTATCTGTATGTGGCTGGTATCTGTATGTGGCTGGTGTCTGTATGTGGCTGGTGTCTGTATGTGGCTGGTATCTGTATGTGGCTGGTATCTGTATGTGGCTGGTGTCTGTATGTGGCTGGTGTCTGTATGTGGCTGGTATCTGTATGTGGCTGGTATCTGTATATGGCTGGTGTCTGTATGTGGCTGGTGTCTGTATGTGGCTGGTGTCTGTATGTGGCTGGTATCTGTATGTGCCTGGTATCTGTATGTGGCTGGTGTCTGTATGTGGCTGGTATCTGTATGTGGCTGGTATCTGTATGTGGCTGGTGTCTGTATGTGGCTGGTGTCTGTATGTGGCTGGTATCTGTATGTGGCTGGTATCTGTATGTGGCTGGTGTCTGTATGTGGCTGGTATCTGTATGTGGCTGGTGTCTGTATGTGGCTGGTATCTGTATGTGGCTGGTGTCTGTATGTGGCTGGTGTCTGTATGTGGCTGGTGTCTGTATGTGGCTGGTGTCTGTATGTGGCTGGTGTCTGTATATGGCTGGTGTCTGTATGTGGCTGGTATCTGTATGTGGCTGGTATCTGTATGTGGCTGGTGTCTGTATGTGGCTGGTGTCTGTATGTGGCTGGTATCTGTATGTGGCTGGTATCTGTATGTGGCTGGTATCTGTATGTGGCTGGTGTCTGTATGTGGCTGGTATCTGTATGTGGCTGGTGTCTGTATGTGGCTGGTATCTGTATGTGGCTGGTGTCTGTATGTGGCTGGTATCTGTATGTGGCTGGTGTCTGTATGTGGCTGGTGTCTGTATGTGGCTGGTATCTGTATGTGGCTGGTATCTGTATGTGGCTGGTATCTGTATGTGGCTGGTGTCTGTATGTGGCTGGTATCTGTATGTGGCTGGTGTCTGTATGTGGCTGGTATCTGTATGTGGCTGGTGTCTGTATGTGGCTGGTATCTGTATGTGGCTGGTGTCTGTATGTGGCTGGTGTCTGTATGTGGCTGGTGTCTGTATGTGGCTGGTGTCTGTATGTGGCTGGTGTCTGTATGTGGCTGGTATCTGTATGTGGCTGGTGTCTGTATGTGGCTGGTATCTGTATGTGGCTGGTGTCTGTATGTGGCTGGTAGCTGGGGTGTTGTATGTGTGGTCTGTATGGGCTGGTGTCTGTATGTGGCTGGTGTCTGTATGTGGCTGGTGTCTGTGTATGTGGCTGGTGTCTGTAACTGTGTCTGGTGCTGGTATCTGTAGGTGGCTGGTATCTGTATGTGGCTGGGTGTCTGTTATGTGGCTGGTGTCTGTATATGGCTGGTGTCTGTATGTGGCTGGTATCTGTATGTGGCTGGTATCTGTATGTGACTGGTGTCTGTATGTGGCTGGTGTCTGTATGTGGCTGGTGTCTGTATGTGGCTGGTGTCTGTATGTGGCTGGTGTCTGTATGTGGCTGGTATCTGTATGTGACTGGTATCTGTATGTGGCTGGTATCTGTATGTGGCTGGTGTCTGTATATTGGCTGGTGTCTGTATGTGGCTGGTGTCTGTATATGGCTGGTGTCTGTATGTGGCTGGTGTCTGTATGTGGCTGTGTCTGTATGTGGCTGGTGTCTGTATGTGGCTGGTGTTTGTATGATGGCTGGTGTCTGTATGTGGCTGGTGTCTGTATATAGCTGGTGTCTGTATATGGCTGGTGTCTGTATATGGCTGGTATCTGTATATGGCTGGTGTCTGTATGTGGCTGGTGTCTGTATGTGGCTGGTGTCTGTATATGGCTGGTGTCTGTATGTGGCTGGTGTCTGTATGTGGCTGGTATCTGTATGTGGCTGGTGTCTGTATATGGCTGGTGTCTGTATGTGGCTGGTATCTGTATGTGGCTGGTATCTGTATGTGGCTGGTGTCTGTATGTGGCTGGATCTGTATGTGGCTGGTGTCTGTATGTGGCTGGTATCTGTATGTGGCTGGTGTCTGTATGTGGCTGGTGTCTGTATGTGGCTGGTATCTGTATATGGCTGGTGTCTGTATATGACTGGTGTCTGTATATGACTGGTGTCTGTATGTGGCTGGTGTCTGTATATGGCTGGTGTCTGTATGTGGCTGGTGTCTGTATGTGGCTGGTGTCTGTATATGGCTGGTGTCTGTATGTGGCTGGTATCTGTATGTGGCTGTGTTTGTATGTGGCTGGTGTCTGTATATGGCTGGTGTCTGTATATGGCTGGTGTCTGTATATGGCTGGTGTCTGTATGTGGCTGGTGTCTGTATATGGCTGGTGTCTGTATGTGGCTGGTGTCTGTATATGGCTGGTGTCTGTATGTGGGCTGGTGTCTGTATGTGGCTGGTATCTGTATGTGGCTGGTATCTGTATGTGGCTGGTGTCTGTATATGGCTGGTGTCTGTATGTGGCTGGTGTCTGTATATGACTGGTGTCTGTATGTGGCTGGTGTCTGTATTTGGCTGGTATCTGTATGTGGCTGGTGTCTGTATGTGGCTGGTATCTGTATGTGGCTGGTGTCTGTATGTGGGCTGGTATCTGTATGTGGCTGGTTCTGTATGTGGCTGGTGTCTGTATATGGCTGGTGTCTGTATGTGGCTGGTATCTGTATATGGCTGGTGTCTGTATATGACTGGTGTCTGTATATGACTGGTGTCTGTATGTGGCTGGTGTCTGTATGTGGCTGGTGTCTGTATATGGCTGGTGTCTGTATGTGGCTGGTGTCTGTATGTGGATGGTGTGTCTGTATGTGTGCTGGTGTCTGTATGTGGCTGGTGTCTGTATATGGCTGGTATCTGTATGTGGCTGGTGTCTGTATGTGGCTGGTATCTGTATATGGCTGGTGTCTGTATGTGGCTGGTATCTGTATGTGGCTGGTGTCTGTATGTGGCTGGTGTCTGTATGTGGCTGGTATCTGTATGTGGCTGGTGTCTGTATGTGGCTGGTGTCTGTATATGACTGGTATCTGTATGTGGCTGGTGTCTGTATGTGGCTGGTATCTGTATGTGGCTGGTGTCTGTATGTGGCTGGTGTCTGTATGTGGCTGGTGTCTGTATGTGGCTGGTGTCTGTATGTGGCTGGTGTCTGTATGTGGCTGGTGTCTGTATATGGCTGGTATCTGTATGTGGCTGGTATCTGTATGTGGCTGGTGTCTGTATGTGGCTGGTGTCTGTATGTGGCTGGTGTCTGTATGTGGCTGGTATCTGTATGTGGCTGGTATCTGTATGTGGCTGGTGTCTGTATGTGGCTGGTGTCTGTATGTGGCTGGTGTCTGTATGTGACTGGTGTCTGTATGTGGCTGGTATCTGTATGTGGCTGGTGTCTGTATGTGGCTGGTGTCTGTATGTGGCTGGTGTCTGTATATGGCTGGTATCTGTATGTGGCTGGTATCTGTATGTGGCTGGTGTCTGTATGTGGCTGGTATCTGTATATGGCTGGTGTCTGTATGTGGCTGGTGTCTGTATGTGGCTGGTATCTGTATGTGGCTGGTGTCTGTATATGGCTGGTGTCTGTATGTGGCCGGTGTCTGTATGTGGCTGGTGTCTGTATGTGGCTGGTGTCTGTATATGGCTGGTGTCTGTATGTGGCTGGTATCTGTATGTGGCTGGTATCTGTATGTGGCTGGTGTCTGTATGTGGCTGGTGTCTGTATGTGGCTGGTATCTGTATGTGGCTGGTGTCTGTATGTGGCTGGTGTCTGTATGTGGCTGGTGTCTGTATGTGGCTGGTGTCTGTATATGGCTGGTGTCTGTATGTGGCTGGTGTCTGTATGTGGCTGGTGTCTGTATGTGGCTGGTGTCTGTATATGGCTGGTGTCTGTATGTGGCTGGTGTCTGTATGTGGCTGGTGTCTGTATGTGGCTGGTATCTGTATGTGGCTGGTGTCTGTATGTGGCTGGTGTCTGTATGTGGCTGGTGTCTGTATGTGGCTGGTGTCTGTATATGGCTGGTATCTGTATGTGGCTGGTGTCTGTATGTGGCTGGTATCTGTATGTGGCTGGTGTCTGTATGTGGCTGGTGTCTGTATGTGGCTGGTATCTGTATATGGCTGGTATCTGTATGTGGCTGGTGTCTGTATGTGGCTGGTATCTGTATGTGGCTGGTGTCTGTATGTGGCTGGTGTCTGTATGTGGCTGGTATCTGTATATGGCTGGTGTCTGTATGTGGCTGGTGTCTGTATTGGCTGGTGTCTGTATGTGGCTGGTGTCTGTATGTGGCTGGTATCTGTATGTGGCTGGTATCTGTATGTGGCTGGTGTCTGTATGTGGCTGGTATCTGTATGTGGCTGGTGTCTGTATGTGGCTGGTGTCTGTATATGGCTGGTGTCTGTATGTGGCTGGTGTCTGTATGTGGCTGGTGTCTGTATATGGCTGGTATCTGTATGTGGCTGGTGTCTGTATGTGGCTGGTGTCTGTATGTGGCTGGTGTCTGTATGTGGCTGGTGTCTGTATATGGCTGGTGTCTGTATGTGGCTGGTGTCTGTATGTGGCTGGTGTCTGTATGTGGCTGGTATCTGTATGTGGCTGGTGTCTGTATGTGGCTGGTGTCTGTATGTGGCTGGTATCTGTATGTGGCTGGTGTCTGTATGTGGCTGGTATCTGTATGTGGCTGGTGTCTGTATGTGGCTGGTGTCTGTATGTGGCTGGTGTCTGTATGTGGCTGGTGTCTGTATGTGGCTGGTGTCTGTATGTGGCTGGTATCTGTATGTGGCTGGTGTCTGTATGTGGCTGGTGTCTGTATGTGGCTGGTGTCTGTATATGGCTGGTGTCTGTATGTGGCTGGTATCTGTATGTGGCTGGTATCTGTATGTGGCTGGTGTCTGTATGTGGCTGGTGTCTGTATGTGGCTGGTGTCTGTATGTGGCTGGTGTCTGTATGTGGCTGGTGTCTGTATGTGGCTGGTGTCTGTATGTGGCTGGTGTCTGTATGTGGCTGGTGTCTGTATGTGGCTGGTATCTGTATGTGGCTGGTGTCTGTATGTGGCTGGTGTCTGTATGTGGCTGGTGTCTGTATGTGGCTGGGTGTCTGTATGTGGCTGGTATCTGTATGTGGCTGGTGTCTGTATGTGGCTGGTGTCTGTATGTGGCTGGTGTCTGTATGTGGCTGGTGTCTGTATGTGGCTGGTTGTCTGTATGTGGCTGGTGTCTGTATGTGGCTGGTGTCTGTATATGGCTGGTGTCTGTATGTGGCTGGTGTCTGTATGTGGCTGGTGTCTGTATGTGGCTGGTGTCTGTATGTGGCTGGTGTCTGTATATGGCTGGTGTCTGTATGTGGCTGGTGTCTGTATGTGGCTGGTATCTGTATGTGGCTGGTATCTGTATGTGGCTGGTGTCTGTATGTGGCTGGTATCTGTATGTGGCTGGTGTCTGTATGTGGCTGGTGTCTGTATATGGCTGGTGTCTGTATGTGGCTGGTGTCTGTATGTGGCTGGTGTCTGTATATGGCTGGTATCTGTATGTGGCTGGTGTCTGTATGTGGCTGGTGTCTGTATGTGGCTGGTGTCTGTATGTGGCTGGTGTCTGTATATGGCTGGTGTCTGTATGTGGCTGGTGTCTGTATGTGGCTGGTATCTGTATGTGGCTGGTGTCTGTATGTGGCTGGTATCTGTATGTGGCTGGTGTCTGTATGTGGCTGGTGTCTGTATGTGGCTGGTGTCTCTATGTGGCTGGTGTCTGTATGTGGCTGGTGTCTGTATGTGGCTGGTATCTGTATGTGGCTGGTGTCTCTATGTGGCTGGTGTCTGTATGTGGCTGGTGTCTGTATGTGGCTGGTGTCTGTATGTGGCTGGTGTCTGTATGTGGCTGGTGTCTGTATGTGGCTGGTGTCTGTATGTGGCTGGTGTCTGTATGTGGCTGGTATCTGTATGTGGCTGGTGTCTGTATGTGGCTGGTGTCTGTATGTGGCTGGTGTCTGTATGTGGCTGGTGTCTGTATGTGGCTGGTGTCTGTATGTGGCTGGTGTCTGTATGTGGCTGGTGTCTGTATGTGGCTGGTGTCTGTATGTGGCTGGTATCTGTATGTGGCTGGTGTCTGTATGTGGCTGGTGTCTGTATGTGGCTGGTGTCTGTATGTGGCTGGTGTCTGTATGTGGCTGGTGTCTGTATGTGGCTGGTGTCTGTATGTGGCTGGTGTCTGTATGTGGCTGGTGTCTGTATGTGGCTGGTATCTGTATGTGGCTGGTGTCTGTATGTGGCTGGTGTCTGTATGTGGCTGGTGTCTGTATGTGGCTGGTGTCTGTATGTGGCTGGTGTCTGTATGTGGCTGGTGTCTGTATGTGGCTGGTGTCTGTATGTGGCTGGTATCTGTATGTGGCTGGTGTCTGATATATGGCTGGTGTCTGTATGTGGCTGGTGTCTGTATGTGGCTGGTGTCTGTATGTGGCTGGTGTCTGTATGTGGCTGGTGTCTGTATGTGGCTGGTGTCTGTATGTGGCTGGTGTCTGTATGTGGCTGGTATCTGTATGTGGCTGGTGTCTGTATGTGGCTGGTGTCTGTATGTGGCTGGTGTCTGTATGTGGCTGGTGTCTGTATGTGGCTGGTGTCTGTATGTGGCTGGTGTCTGTATGTGGCTGGTATCTGTATGTGGCTGGTGTCTGTATGTGGCTGGTGTCTGTATGTGGCTGGTGTCTGTATATGGCTGGTGTCTGTATGTGGCTGGTGTCTGTATGTGGCTGGTGTCTGTATGTGGCTGGTGTCTGTATGTGGCTGGTATCTGTATGTGGCTGGTGTCTGTATGTGGCTGGTGTCTGTATATGGCTGGTGTCTGTATGTGGCTGGTGTCTGTATATGGCTGGTGTCTGTATGTGGCTGGTGTCTGTATGTGGCTGGTGTCTGTATGTGGCTGGTATCTGTATGTGGCTGGTGTCTGTATGGGCTGGTATCTGTATGTGGCTGGTGTCTGTATGTGGCTGGTGTCTGTATGTGGCTGGTGTCTGTATGTGGCTGGGTGTCTGTATGTGGCTGGTATCTGTATGTGGCTGGTGTCTGTATGTGGCTGGTGTCTGTATGTGGCTGGTGTCTGTATATGACTGGTGTCTGTATGTGGCTGGTGTCTGTATGTGGCTGGTATCTGTATGTGGCTGGTGTCTGTATGTGGCTGGTATCTGTATGTGGCTGGTGTCTGTATGTGGCTGGTGTCTGTATGTGGCTGGTGTCTGTATGTGACTGGTGTCTGTATGTGGCTGGTGTCTGTATGTGGCTGGTGTCTGTATGTGGCTGGTGTCTGTATGTGGCTGGTGTCTGTATATGACTGGTGTCTGTATGTGGCTGGTGTCTGTATATAGCTGGTGTCTGTATATGGCTGGTGTCTGTATATGGCTGGTATCTGTATATGGCTGGTGTCTGTATATGGCTGGTGTCTGTAGTGGCTGGTGTCTGTATATGGCTGGTGTCTGTATGTGGCTGGTGTCTGTATGTGGCTGGTATCTGTATGTGGCTGGTGTCTGTATATGGCTGGTGTCTGTATGTGGCTGGTATCTGTATGTGGCTGGTGTCTGTATGTGGCTGGGTATCTGTATGTGGCTGGTGTCTGTATGTGGCTGGTGTCTGTATGTGGCTGGTGTCTGTATGTGGCTGGTGTCTGTATGTGGCTGGTATCTGTATGTGGCTGGTGTCTGTATGTGGCTGGTGTCTGTATGTGGCTGGTGTCTGTATGTGGCTGGTATCTGTATGTGGCTGGTGTCTGTATATGGCTGGTGTCTGTATGTGGCTGGTGTCTGTATGTGGCTGGTGTCTGTATGTGGCTGGTGTCTGTATATGGCTGGTATCTGTATGTGGCTGGTGTCTGTATATGACTGGTGTCTGTATATGGCTGGTGTCTGTATGTGGCTGGTGTCTGTATGTGGCTGGTGTCTGTATATGGCTGGTATCTGTATGTGGCTGGTGTCTGTATATGACTGGTGTCTGTATGTGGCTGGTGTCTGTATGTGGCTGGTGTCTGTATATGGCTGGTGTCTGTATGTGGCTGGTGTCTGTATGTGGCTGGTGTCTGTATATGGCTGGTATCTGTATGTGGCTGGTGTCTGTATATGACTGGTGTCTGTATGTGGCTGGTGTCTGTATGTGGCTGGTGTCTGTATATGGCTGGTATCTGTATGTGGCTGGGTATCTGTATGTGGCTGGTGTCTGTATGTGGCTGGTATCTGTATATGGCTGGTGTCTGTATGTGGCTGGTATCTGTATGTGGCTGGTGTCTGTATATGGCTGGTGTCTGTATGTGGCTGGTATCTGTATGTGGCTGGTGTCTGTATATGGCTGGTATCTGTATGTGGCTGGTGTCTGTATATGGCTGGTGTCTGTATGTGGCTGGTATCTGTATGTGGCAGGTGTCTGTATGTGGCTGGTATCTGTATGTGGCTGGTATCTGTATGTGGCTGGTGTCTGTATGTGGCTGGTGTCTGTATGTGGCTGGTATCTGTATGTGGCTGGTGTCTGTATGTGGCTGGTATCTGTATGTGGCTGGTGTCTGTATGTGGCTGGTGTCTGTATGTGGCTGGTATCTGTATGTGGCAGGTGTCTGTATGTGGCTGGTATCTGTATGTGGCTGGTATCTGTATGTGGCTGGTGTCTGTATGTGGCTGGTATCTGTATGTGGCAGGTGTCTGTATGTGGCTGTGGTATCTGTATGTGGCAGGTGTCTGTATGTGGCTGGTATCTGTATGTGGCTGGTATCTGTATGTGGCTGGTGTCTGTATGGCTGGTGTCTGTATGTGGCTGGTATCTGTATGTGGCAGGTGTCTGTATGTGGCTGGTATCTGTATGTGGCAGGTGTCTGTATGTGGCTGGTATCTGTATGTGGCTGGTATCTGTATGTGGCTGGTGTCTGTATGTGGCTGGTATCTGTATGTGGCAGGTGTCTGTATGTGGCTGGTATCTGTATGTGGCTGGTATCTGTATGTGGCTGGTGTCTGTATGTGGCTGGTATCTGTATGTGGCTGGTATCTGTATGTGGCTGGTGTCTGTATGTGGCTGGTATCTGTATGTGGCTGGTGTCTGTATATGGCTGGTGTCTGTATGTGGCTGGTATCTGTATGTGGCAGGTGTCTGTATGTGGCTGGGTATCTGTATGTGGCTGGTATCTGTATGTGGCTGGTGTCTGTATGTGGCTGGTGTCTGTATGTGGCTGGTATCTGTATGTGGCTGGTGTCTGTATGTGGCTGGTATCTGTATGTGGCTGGTGTCTGTATGTGGCTGGTGTCTGTATGTGGCTGGTATCTGTATGTGGCTGGTGTCTGTATATGGCTGGTGTCTGTATGTGGCTGGTGTCTGTATGTGGCTGGTGTCTGTATGTGGCTGGTGTCTGTATATGGCTGGTGTCTGTATGTGGCTGGTATCTGTATGTGGCTGGTGTCTGTATGTGGCTGGTGTCTGTATGTGGCTGGTATCTGTATGTGGCTGGTGTCTGTATGTGGCTGGTGTCTGTATGTGGGCTGGTGTCTGTATGTGGCTGGTGTCTGTATGTGGCTGGTGTCTGTATGTGGCTGGTGTCTGTATGTGGCTGGTATCTGTATGTGGCTGGTATCTGTATGTGGCTGGTGTCTGTATGTGGCTGGTGTCTGTATGTGGCTGGTGTCTGTATGTGGCTGGTGTCTGTATATGGCTGGTATCTGTATGTGGCTGGTGTCTGTATGTGGCTGGTATCTGTATGTGGCTGGTGTCTGTATGTGGCTGGTGTCTGTATGTGGCTGGTATCTGTATATGGCTGGTATCTGTATGTGGCTGGTGTCTGTATGTGGCTGGTATCTGTATGTGGCTGGTGTCTGTATGTGGCTGGTGTCTGTATGTGGCTGGTATCTGTATGTGGCTGGTGTCTGTATGTGGCTGGTGTCTGTATATGGCTGGTGTCTGTATGTGGCTGGTGTCTGTATGTGGCTGGTATCTGTATGTGGCTGGTATCTGTATGTGGCTGGTATCTGTATGTGGCTGGTATCTGTATGTGGCTGGTGTCTGTATGTGGCTGGTGTCTGTATGTGGCTGGTATCTGTATGTGGCTGGTGTCTGTATGTGGCTGGTGTCTGTATGTGGCTGGTGTCTGTATGTGGCTGGTGTCTGTATGTGGCTGGTGTCTGTATATGGCTGGTATCTGTATGTGGCTGGTGTCTGTATGTGGCTGGTGTCTGTATGTGGCTGGTGTCTGTATGTGGCTGGTGTCTGTATATGGCTGGTATCTGTATGTGGCTGGTGTCTGTATGTGGCTGGTGTCTGTATGTGGCTGGTGTCTGTATATGGCTGGTATCTGTATGTGGCTGGTGTCTGTATGTGGCTGGTATCTGTATGTGACTGGTGTCTGTATGTGGCTGGTGTCTGTATGTGGCTGGTATCTGTATGTGGCTGGTATCTGTATGTGGCTGGTGTCTGTATGTGGCTGGTGTCTGTATATGGCTGGTGTCTGTATGTGGCTGGTGTCTGTATGTGGCTGGTATCTGTATGTGGCTGGTGTCTGTATGTGGCTGGTGTCTGTATGTGGCTGGTGTCTGTATGTGGCTGGTGTCTGTATGTGGCTGGTGTCTGTATGTGGCTGGTGTCTGTATGTGGCTGGTGTCTGTATGTGGCTGGTGTCTGTATGTGGCTGGTATCTGTATGTGACTGGTGTCTGTATGTGGCTGGTGTCTGTATGTGGCTGGTGTCTGTATGTGGCTGGTATCTGTATGTGGCTGGTGTCTGTATGTGGCTGGTGTCTGTATGTGGCTGGTGTCTGTATGTGGCTGGTATCTGTATGTGGCTGGTGTCTGTATATGGCTGGTATCTGTATGTGGCTGGTATCTGTATGTGGCTGGTATCTGTATGTGGCTGGTGTCTGTATGTGGCTGGGTATCTGTATGTGGCTGGTATCTGTATGTGGCAGGTGTCTGTATGTGACTGGTGTCTGTATGTGGCTGGTGTCTGTATGTGGCTGGTGTCTGTATGTGGCTGGTGTCTGTATGTGGCTGGTGTCTGTATGTGACTGGTGTCTGTATGTGGCTGGTGTCTGTATGTGGCTGGTGTCTGTATGTGGCTGGTGTCTGTATGTGGCTGGTGTCTGTATGTGGCTGGTGTCTGTATGTGGCTGGTGTCTGTATGTGGCTGGTGTCTGTATGTGGCTGGTATCTGTATGTGGCTGGTATCTGTATGTGGCTGGTATCTGTATGTGGCTGGTGTCTGTATGTGGCTGGTAGTCTGTATGTGGCTGGTGTCTGTATGTGGCTGGTGTCTGTATGTGGCTGGTATCTGTATGTGGCTGGTGTCTGTATGTGGCTGGTGTCTGTATGTGGCTGGTGTCTGTATGTGGCTGGTGTCTGTATGTGGCTGTGTCTGTATGTGGCTGGTGTCTGTATATGGGCTGGTGTCTGTATGTGGCTGTCTGTATGTGGGCTGGTATCTGTATGTGGCTGGTATCTGTATGTGGCTGGTGTCTGTATGTGGCTGGTGTCTGTATGGGCTGGTGTCTGTATATGGCTGGTGTCTGTATGTGGCTGGTGTCTGTATGTGGCTGGTGTCTGTATTGCTGGTGTCTGATATGGCTGGTGTCTGTATGTGGCTGGTATCTGTATGTGGCTGGTGTCTGTATGTGGCTGGTGTCTGTATGTGGCTGGTGTCTGTATGTGGCTGGTGTCTGTATGTGGCTGGTGTCTGTATGTGGCTGGTGTCTGTATATGGCTGGTGTCTGTATGTGGCTGGTGTCTGTATGTGGCTGGTGCTTGGCTGGTATCTGTATGTGGCTGGTGTCTGTATGTGGCTGGTGTCTGTATATGGCTGGTGTCTGTATGTGGCTGGTGTCTGTATGTGGCTGGTGTCTGTATGTGGCTGGTATCTGTATGTGGCTGGTGTCTGTATGTGGCTGGTGTCTGTATGTGGCTGGTGTCTGTATGTGGCTGGTGTCTGTATGTGGCTGGTGTCTGTATGTGGCTGGTGTCTGTATGTGGCTGGTGTCTGTATGTGGCTGGTGTCTGTATAGTGGCTTGTCTGTATGTGGCTGGTGTCTGTATGTGGCTGGTGTCTGTATGTGGCTGGTGTCTGTATGTGGCTGGTGTCTGTATGTGGCTGGTGTCTGTATGTGGCTGGTGTCTGTATATGGCTGGTGTCTGTATGTGGCTGGTGTCTGTATATGGCTGGTGTCTGTATGTGGCTGGTATCTGTATGTGGCTGGTGTCTGTATGTGGCTGGTGTCTGTATATGGCTGGTGTCTGTATGTGGCTGGTGTACTGTATGTGGCTGGTGTCTGTATGTGGCTGGTGTCTGTATGTGGCTGGTGTCTGTATGTGGCTGGTGTCTGTATGTGGCTGGTGTCTGTATGTGGCTGGTGTCTGTATATGGCTGGTGTCTGTATGTGGCTGGTATCTGTATGTGGCTGGTATCTGTATGTGGCTGGTGTCTGTATGTGGCTGGTGTCTGTATGTGGCTGGTGTCTGTATGTGGCTGGTGTCTGTATGTGGCTGGTGTCTGTATGTGGCTGGTGTCTGTATGTGGCTGGTGTCTGTATGTGGCTGGGTATCTGTATGTGGCTGGTGTCTGTATGTGGCTGGTGTCTGTATGTGGCTGGTGTCTGTATGTGGCTGGTGTCTGTTGTGGCTGGTGTCTGTATGTGGCTGGGCTGTCTGTATGTGGCTGGTGTCTGTATGTGGCTGGTGTCTGTATGTGGCTGGTGTCTGTATGTGGCTGGCTGTCTGTATGTGGCTGGTGTCTGTATGTGGCTGGTGTCTGTATGTGGCTGGTGTATGTGGGCTGGTATGG